>NC_054482.1:36511473-36661473 GCF_017639515.1 Carcharodon carcharias | reverse complement strand
GGCCCAGGAGAGAGAGAGAGAGGGAGAGAGCGAGAGAGAGAGGGGCCTTGGGGCCCAGGTGAGAAAGAGAGAGTGCGGCTGTGGGACCAAGGATAGTGACAGAGAGAGACAGTCGGTGTGGGGCCCAGGAAAGAGAGAGAGAGAGAGAGAGAGAGAGCGAGTGGATGTGGGGCCCAGGAGAGAGAGAGAGAGAGAGCGAGAGAGAGAGAGTGGTTGTGGGGTCAAGGAGAAAGAGAGAGTGTCTGTAGGGCCCAGGAGAGAGAGAGAGAGAGGCTTTGGTGACCTGGGGAGAGAGATTGAGAAAGAGAGTGTTGCCTTGGCGCCCAGGAGACAGAGAGAGAGATGCTGTGGTGTCCAGGAGAGAGAGAGAGAGAGAGAGAGAGAGTGGCTGTGGGGCCCAGAAGAGAGAGAGAGAGTGGATGTGGGGCCCAGGAGAGAGATGGAGAGCGAGTGGCTGTGGGGCCCAGTGGAGAGAGAGAGAGAGAGAGAGACTTTGGCTGTGGGGCCCAGGGGAGAGAGAGAGAGAGTGGCTGTGGGGCCCTGGAGTGAAAGAGGGAGTGGCTATGGGGCCCAGGGGCAAGAGAGAGAGACATTGGCTGTGGGGCCCAGGAGAGAGAGAGAGAGATACAGAGAGTCTGTGGCGCCCAGGAGGGAGAGAGAGTGTGGCTGTGGGGCCCAGGAGAGAGCGAGAGAAAGAGAGAGTGGACGTGGGGCCCAGGAGAGAGAGAGAGGGAGAGTGAGTGGTTGTGTGGCTCAGGAGAGAGAGAGAGAGGGAGAGAGCCTTTGGGGCCCAGGGGAGAGAGGGAGACAGAGAGAGAGAGATTGGCTGTGGGGCCCAGGGGAGGGAGAGAGAGAGAGAGAGAGCGAGAGAGAGAGAGTGGTTGTGGGGTCAAGGAGAAAGAGAGAGTGTCTGTAGGGCCCAGGAGAGAGAGAGAGAGAGGCTTTGGTGACCTGGGGAGAGAGATTGAGAAAGAGAGTGTTGCCTTGGCGCCCAGGAGACAGAGAGAGAGATGCTGTGGTGTCCAGGAGAGAGAGAGAGAGAGAGAGAGAGTGGCTGTGGGGCCCAGAAGAGAGAGAGAGAGTGGATGTGGGGCCCAGGAGAGAGATGGAGAGCGAGTGGCTGTGGGGCCCAGTGGAGAGAGAGAGAGAGAGAGAGACTTTGGCTGTGGGGCCCAGGGGAGAGAGAGAGAGAGTGGCTGTGGGGCCCTGGAGTGAAAGAGGGAGTGGCTATGGGGCCCAGGGGCAAGAGAGAGAGACATTGGCTGTGGGGCCCAGGAGAGAGAGAGAGAGATACAGAGAGTCTGTGGCGCCCAGGAGGGAGAGAGAGTGTGGCTGTGGGGCCCAGGAGAGAGCGAGAGAAAGAGAGAGTGGACGTGGGGCCCAGGAGAGAGAGAGAGGGAGAGTGAGTGGTTGTGTGGCTCAGGAGAGAGAGAGAGAGGGAGAGAGCCTTTGGGGCCCAGGGGAGAGAGGGAGACAGAGAGAGAGAGATTGGCTGTGGGGCCCAGGGGAGGGAGAGAGAGAGAGAGAGAGAGAGAGGGAGAGAGGTTGTGGGGCACAGGAGAGAGACAGAGTGAGAGAGACCGAGAGAGGCCCTGGGGCCCTGAAGAGAGAGACAGAGAGAAAGAGAGAGAGGCTGTAGGGCCCAGGGGAGGGAGTCAGAGAAAGAGACAGTGGCTGTGGGGCCTTGGGGAGGAGAGGGAGAGAGAGTGGCTCTGGGGCCCAGGAGAGAGAGAGACATATAGAGAGAGAGAGGCTTTGGGGCCCAGGAGAGAGAGAGAGTGGCAGTGGGGTCCAGGAGAGGGAGAAAGAGAGAGCGAGAGGCTGTGGGGCCCAGGAGAGAGAGAGTGAGAGAGAGACCGTGGCTGTGGTGCCAAGGGGAGAGAGAGAAAGAGAGAGAGAGAGGCTGTTGGGCCCAGGAGACAGAGAGTGAGAGTGAGAGAGAGAGAAAGAGTGGCTATGGGGCCCACAAGAGAGAGAGAGTGGCTGTGGGCCCCAGGAGAGAGAGAGAGAGAGAGAGAGAGAGTAGCTGTGGGGCCCAGGAGAGAGAGAGAAAGAGAGAGAGAGCGAGGGCGAGAGTGGCTGTGGGTCCCAGGATAGAGAAAGAGAGAGAGAGACGCTGTGGGGCCCAGGAAAGGGAGAGTGGCTGTGGGGCCCAGGAGAGAGTGAGAGAGACACAGTGGCTGTGGGTCCCAGGATAGAGAAAGAGAGAAAGAGACGGTGTGGTGCCCAGGAGAGGGAGAGAGGCTGTGGGGCCCAGGGAACAGAGAGAGAGGGAGAGTGAGTGGCTGTAGGGCTGAGGAGAGAGAGAGAGAGAGAGGCTGTGTGGCTCAGCGGAGAGAGAGAGAGCGAGAGAAAGAGAGAGTGGCTGTTGGGCTCAGGAGAGAGAGAGAGAGCGAGAGAGTGGCTGTGGGGCCCAGGAGAGAAGGAGAGTTTGTGGCTGTGGGGCCCAGGATAGAGAGAGAGAGACACGGTGGCTGTGGGGCCCAGGGAAGAGAGAGAGAGAGAGTGTCTGTAGGGCCCAGGAGAGAGAGAGAGAGAGAGATTGGCTGTGGGGCCCAGGGGACAGAGAGAGAGGGAGAGTGAGTGGCTGTGGGGCCCAGGAGAGAGAGAGAGAGATAGAGGGAGAGAGGCTGTGGGGCCTAAGGGAGAGACAGAGGGAGAGAGTGATTGTGGGGCCTTCCGGAGAATAGAGAGAGTGGCTGTGGGGCCTTGGGGAGGAGAGAGAGAGAGAGATTGGCTGTGGGGCCCAGGAGACAGAGAGAGAGAGAGAGAGAGCGAGAGAGTGGCTGTGGGGCCCAGGAGAGAAGGAGAGTTTGTGGCTGTGGGGCCCAGGATAGAGAGAGAGAGACACGGTGGCTGTGGGGCCCAGGGAAGAGAGAGAGAGAGAGTGGCTGTGGGGCCCAGGGGAGATTGAGAGAGAGAGAGAGTTGTTGTGCGGTCAAGGAGAAAGAGAGAGTGTCTGTAGGGCCCAGGAGAGAGAGAGAGAGAGAGAGAGAGGCTGTGGGGCCCAGGGGACAGAGAGAGAGGGAGAGTGAGTGGCTGTGGGGCCCAGGAGAGAGAGAGAGAGAGAGAGAGGCTTTGTGGATCTGGGGAGAGAGAGAGAGAGGCTGTGGGGCCAGGAGAGAGAGAGAGAGAGAGATTGGCTGTGGGGCACAGGGGAGTGTGTGAGAGAGAGACTGGTTGTTGGGTCAAGGACAAAGAGAGAGGGAGTGTCTGTAGGGCCCAGGAGAGAGAGAGAGAGATAGAGGGAGAGAGGCTGTGGGGCCTAAGGGAGAGAGAGAGGGAGAGAGTGATTGTGGGGCCTTCCGGAGAATAGAGAGAGTGGCTGTGGGGCCTTGGGGAGAGAGAGAGAGAGAGAGCGAGGGAGGGAGAGAGTGGCTGTGGGGCCCAGAAGAGAGAAAGAGAGAGTGTGGCTTTGGGGCCCAGGATAGAGAGAGAGAGGTAATGGCTTTGGGGCCCAGGAAGGAGAGAAAGAGTGAGAGTGAGTGGCTGTGGGGCCCAGGGGAGATTGAGAGAGAGAGAGTGGTTGTGGGGTCAAGGAGCAAGAGATAGAGAGTGTCTGTAGGGCCCAGGAGAGAGAGAGAGAGTGGTTGTGGGGTCAAGGAGAAAGAGAGAGTGTCTGTAGGGCCCAGGAGAGAGAGAGAGAGAGGCTTTGGTGACCTGGGGAGAGAGATTGAGAAAGAGAGTGTTGCCTTGGCGCCCAGGAGACAGAGAGAGAGATGCTGTGGTGTCCAGGAGAGAGAGAGAGAGAGAAAGAGAGAGTGGCTGTGGGGCCCAGAAGAGAGAGAGAGAGTGGATGTGGGGCCCAGGAGAGAGAGAGAGAGAGAGAGAGAGAGTGCTTATGGCGTCAAGGAGAAAGAGAGATTGTCTGTAGGCCCAGGAGAGAGAGAGAGAGAGAGAGGCTGTGGTGCCCAGGGGACAGAGAGAGAGCGAGAGAGAGTGGCTGTGGGGCCCAGGAGAGAGAGTGTGAGGCTTTGGGGACCTGGGGGAGAGATCGAGAAAGTGAGTGTTGCCTTGGGGCCCAGGAGACAGAGAGAGAAAGGCTGTGGGGCCCAGGGGAGGGAGAGAGAGAGAGAGAGAGTGGCTGTGGGGCCCAGGGGAGATTGAGAGAGAGAGAGCGGCTGTGGGGCCCAGGAGAGAGAGAGATAGATAGAGAGTGGCTGTGGGGCCAGGAGAGAGAGAGAGAGAGTGAGTGGCTGTGGGGCCCAGGAGAGAGAGAGAGATAGCCTTTCGGGCCTAGGGGAGAGAGTGAGAGTTGCTATGGGGCACAGGAGAGAGAGAGAGAGAGAGAGAGATAGAGGCTGTGGGGCCCAGGAGAGAGAGAGAGAGAGAGAGAGAGAGAGTGGCTGTGGGGCCAGGAGAGAGTGAGAGAGAGAGAGAGAGAGTGAGAGTCTGTGGGGCCCAGGAGAGAGCGAGAGAGAGTGAGTGTGGTGGTCAGGCCTTCGGGAGAAGAGAGAGAGTGGCTGTGGGGCCTTGGGGAGGAGAGAGAGTGAGAGAGAGAGAGAGAAAGAGAAACTGGCCGTAGGCCCCAGGAGAGAGAGAGAGGGAGAGAGCGAGGGAGAGAGGGGCTGTGGGGCCCAGGAGAGAAAGAGAGAGTGCGGCTTTGGGGCCCAGGAGAGAGACAGAGAGAGGGAGAGAGAGAGTGGCTGTGGGGCCCAGGAGAGAGACAGAGAGAGAGGGTGAGAATAATAGCGTAGCTGAGGGGCCCGGGAGAGAGAGAGAAAGGCTTTGTGCCCAGGCGAGAGAGAGAGAGAGAGCGGCTGTGGGGCCCTGGGGAGAGTGAGTGATAGAGAGTGGCCGTGCGGCCCAGGAGAGGGAAGAGAGAGGCTGTGGGGCCTAGTGGAGAGAGAGAGAGAGAGAGAGACTTTGGCTGTGGGGCCCAGAAGAGAGAGGGAGAGCAAGAGGATCTGGGGCCCTGGAGAGAGAGAGAGAGAGAGAGAGAGAGAGGCTGTGGGGCCCAGGGCAGAGAGAGAGATAGACCGTGGGGCCCAGGAGAGAGAGAGAGAGAGAGAGTGGCTGTTTGCCCAGGAGAGAGAGAGAGAGAGAGAGAGGGAAAGAGAAAAATAGTGTGGCTGAGGGGCCCAGGAGAGAGAGAGAGAGAGAGAGACTGGCTGTGGGGCACAGGGGAGAGGGAGAGAGAGAGAGAGTGTGGTTGCTGGGTCAAAGAGAAAGAGACAGAGAGTGTCTGTAGGGCCCAGGATAGAGACAGAGAGAGGCTGTCAGGCCCAGGGGAGAGAGTGAAGGAGAGAGTGGATGTGGGGCCTTCCGGAGAATAGAGAGAGTGGCTGTGGGGCCTTGGGGAGGAGAGAGAGAGAGAGATTGGCTGTGGGGCCCAGTGGAGAGAGAGAGAGAGAATTTGGCTATGTGGGCCAGGAGAGAGAGAGGGAGAGAGAGAGAGGCTGTGTGGCTCAGCGGAGAGAGAGAGTGAGAGGGAGAGAGAGTGGTGGTGGGGCCTTCGGGAGAAGAGAGAGTGGCTGTAGGGCCTTGAGGAGGAGAGAGACAGAGAGAGATTGGCTGTGGGACCCAGGAGACAAAGAGACAGAGAAAGAGACAGTGGTCGTTGGGCCCAGGAGAGAGAGAGAGGGAGAGAGTGGCCGTGGGGCCCAGGAGAGAAAGAGAGAGTGTGGCTGTGGGGCCCAGGATAGAGAGAGAGAGAGAGTGGCTGTGGGGCCCAGGAGAGAGAGTGTGAGGCTTTGGGGACCTGTGGGAGAGATCGAGAAAGTGAGTGTTGCCTTGGGGCCCAGGAGACAGAGAGAGAAAGGCTGTGGGGCCCAGGGGAGGGAGAGAGAGAGAGAGAGAGTGGCTGTGGGGCCCAGGGGAGATTGAGAGAGAGAGAGTGTCTGTAGGGCCCAGGAGAGAGAGAGAGAGAGAGAGCGGCTGTGGGGCCCAGGAGAGAGAGAGATAGATAGAGAGTGGCTGTGGGGCCAGGAGAGAGAGAGAGAGAGAGTGAGTGGCTGTGGGGCCCAGGAGAGAGAGGGAGAGCGAGTGGCTGTGGGGCCAAGGAGAGAGAGAGAGAGAGAGAGGCTGTGGGGCCCAGTGGAGAGAGAGTAGGAAAGAGAGAGTGTCTGTCGGGCCCATTAGAGAGAGAGAGAGAGAGAGAGAGAAAAAGAGAGTGGCTGTGGGGCCCAGGAGAGAGAGAGAGAGGCTGTGTTGCTCAGAAGGGAGAGAGAGAGTGAGGGGCTGTGGGGCCAAGAAGAGAGTGAGAGAGAGAGAGAGAGTTGCTGTCGGGCCCAGGAGAGAGCAAGACAGAGAGAGAGTGTGTCTGCAGGGCCCAGGGGAGAGAGAGAGAGAGAGAGAGAGTGTGGCTGTGGGGCCCAGGAGAGAGAGAGGGAGAGAGAGATTGTGGCTGTGGGCCCAGGACTGAGAGAGAGAGAGTGGCTGTGGGACCTTGGGGAGGAGAGATAGAGTGAGCAGCTGCAGGGCATTAGGGAGTTGATTTAGAGTGGCTGTGGGGCCCAGGGCAGAGGGAGAGAGAGAGGGTGGCTGTGGGGCCCAGCGGAGTGTGAGAGAGTAGCTGTGGGGCTTTGGGAGGAGAGATAGAGAAAGTGGCTGATGGTCCCAGGAGAGAGAGAGAGAGAGAGTGGCTGTGGGGCCCTGGGGTGAGTGAGTGAGAGAGAGAGGCTGTGCGGCCCTGGAGAGGGAAGAGAGAGGCTGTGGGGACCAGTGGAGAGAGGGAGAGAGAGAGACATTGGCTGTGGGGCCCAGGAGAAAGAGAGAAAGTGAGAGGCTGTGGGACCCAAGAGAGAGTGAGAGAGAGAGAGTGAGTGGTGGTGGGGCCTTCGGGAGAAGGGAGATAGTGGCTGTGGGCCCTTGGGGAGGAGAGAGAGGGAGAGAGAGAGAGGCTTGGGGCCCAGAAGAGAGAGACGGAGAGAAAGAGAGAGTGGCTGTGGGGCCCAGGAGAGAGAGAGAGAGAGAGAGAGAGAGACCGTGGCTGTCGGGCACAGGAAAGAGAGAGAGAGTGAGAGTGGCTATGGGGCCTTCAGGAGGAGAGATAGAGTGTGTGGCTGCAGGGTGTTGGGGAGGAGAGATAGAGTGGCTGTGGGGCCCAGGGAAGAGGGAGAGAGAGAGAGTGGCTGTGGGACCTTAGGAGGAGAGATAAAGAAGGTGGATGTGGGGCCCGGGAGAGAGACAGGCTGTGGGGCCCAGGAGTGAGAGAGAGAGAGAGAGATAGAGAATGGCGCCCAGTGAAGGAGAGAGAGAGAGAGTGCTTGGCTGTGGAGCCTTGGGGAGGAGAGAGAGAGTGTGAGTGCTATGGGGCCCATGGGCAAGAGAGAGAGAGTGGCTGTGGGGCCCAGGAGAGAGAGGGAGAGCGAGTGGCTGTGGGGCCAAGGAGAGAGAGAGAGAGAGAGTGGCTGTGGGGCCTTGGGGAGGAGATAGAGAGAGTGGCTCTGGGCCCCAGGAGAGAGAGAGATAGAGACAAAGGCTTTGGGTCAAGGAGAGAGAGAGAGAGAGTGGCTGTGGGACCCAGGAGAGAAAGAGAGATAGAGTCGCTGTAGGGCCCAGGAGGGAGAGAGAGAGAGAGAGAGTAAGCGAGGGAGAGTGTGGCTTTGGGGCCCAGGAAAGAGAGAGAGAGAGAGAGGCGTTGGAGCCCAGGGGAGAGAGAGAGGGAGAGAGAGTTGGTGTGGGGCCCAGGAGAGAGAGAGAGAGAGAGAGAGTGGCTGTGGGGCCCAGGAGAGAGAGAGAGAGAGAGAGAGAGAGAGACAGTGGTTGTGGGGCCCAGGAGAGAGAGAGAGAGAGATCTTGGCAGTGGGGCCCAGGAGAGAGAGAGTGAGAGAGACTGTGGCTGTGGGCCCAGGACTGAGAGAGAGAGAGTGGCTGTGGGACCTTGGGGAGGAGAGATAGAGTGAGTGGCTGCAGGGCGTTAGGGAGTTGATTTAGAGTGGCTGTGGGGCCCAGGGCAGAGGGAGAGAGAGAGGGTGGCTGTGGGGCCCAGCGGAGTGTGAGAGAGTAGCTGTGGGGCCTTGGGAGGAGAGATGGAGAAAGTGGCTGTGGGGCCCAGGAATGAGAGAGAGAGAGAAAAATAGTGTGGCTGATGGGCCCAGGAGAGAGAAAGAGAGACAGAGTGTGGCTGTGGGGCCCATTAAAGAGAGAGAGAGATGCTGTGGAGCCCAGGGGAGAGAGGGAGAGAGAGTGGGTGTGGGGCCCAGGAGCGAGAGAGAGAGAGAGGGAGAGAGAGAGAGTTGCTTTGGGGCCCAGAAGAGAGAGACAGAGAGAAAGAGAGAGTGGCTGTGGGGCCCAAGAGAGAGAGAGAGAGACCGTGGCTGTCAGACCCAGGAAACAGAGAGAGAGAGAGTGACTTTGGGGCCTTGGGGAGGAGAGAGAGAAAGAGTGGCTATGGGGCCTTCGGGAGGAGAGATAGAGTGTGTGGCTGCAGGGTGTTGGGGAGGAGAGATAGAGTGGCTGTGGGGCCCAGGGGAGAGGGAGAGAGAGAGAGTGGCTATGGGGCCTTAGGAGGAGAGATAAAGAAAGTGGCTGTGGGGCCCAGGAGAGGGGGAGAGAGACAGGCTGTGGGGCCCAGGAGCGAGAGAGAGAGAGAGATAGAGCGTGGCTGTGGAGCCTTGGGGAGGAGAGAGAGAGTGTGAGTGCTATGGGGCCCAGGGGCAAGAGAGAGAGAGTGGCTGTGGGGCCCAGGAGAGAGAGGGAGAGCGAGTGGCTGTGGGGCCAAGAAGAGAGAGAGAGAGAGAGAGAGTGGCTGTGGGGCCTTGGGGAGGAGAGAGAGAGAGTGGCTCTGGGGCCCAGGAGAGAGAGATAGATAGAGAGAGAGAGAGGCTTTGGGTCAAGGAGAGAGATAGAGAGAGAGTGGGTTTAGGGCCCAGGGGAGAGAGAGAGAGATTGGCTGTGGGGCACAGGAGAGAGAGAGAGAGAGGCTGTGGGGCCCAGGGGAGAGAGAGAGGGAGAGAGAGTGGCTGTGGGGCACAGGAGAGAGAGAGTGAGAGAGACAGAGTGGCTGTGGGGCCCAGGAGAGAGAGAGAGACTTTGGCTGTGGGGCCCAGGAGAGAGAGAGAGACTTTGGCTGTGGGGCACAGGAGAGAGAGAGAGAGAGAGAGAGGCTTTGGGGCCCAGGGGAGAGGGAGAGGGAGAGAGAGTGTGGCTGTGGGGCCCAGGGGAGAGAGAGGGAGGCCGTTGGGCCCAGGAGAGAGAGAGAGAGCAAGAGGCTGTGGGGCCCTGGAGACAGAGAGTGGCTGTGTGGCCCAGGAGAGAGAGAGAGAGGCTGAGGGACCCAGGGGAGATAGAGAGAGAGAGACAGTGGCTGTGGGGCGCAGGACTGAGCGGGAGAGAGTGAGTAGCTGCAGGGCGTTGGGGAGTTGATTTAGAGGGGCTGTGGGGCCCATGGGAGAGGGAGAGAGAGAAATGGCTGTGGGGCCTTGGAGAGGAGAGAGAGAGAGAGTGGCTCTGGGGCCTAGGAGAGAGAGAGATGGAGAGAGAGAGTGGCTTTGGGGCCCAGGAGAGAGAGAAAGAGAGAGAGTGGCTGTGGGGTCCAGGAGGGAGAGAGAGAGAGAGAGAGAGTGTGACATTGGCTGTGGGACTTTGGGAGGAGAGAGAGAGAGAGAGTGGCTATGGGGCCCAGGAGAGTGATAGAGAGAGAGAGAGAAAAATAGTGTGGCTGTGGGGCCTTGGGGAGGAGAGATAGAGAGAGAGAGTGGCTTTGGGGCCCAGGAGAGAGAGAAAGAGAGATAGAGTGGCTGTGGGGCCCTAGAGAGAGAGCGAGAGTTGCTGTGGGGCCCAGGAGAGAGAGAGAGAAAGTGGCTGTGGGTCCCAGGAGAGATAGAGAGAGAGAAAAATAGTATGGCTGAAAGGCCCAGGAGAGAGAGAGAGAGAGAGAGAGAGAGGCAGTGCAGCCCAGGAGAAAGAGAGAGCAAGAGGCTGTGGGGCCCAGGAGAGAGTGAGAGAGAAAGAGAGAGGCTGTGGTGCCCAGCGGAGTAGAGAGAGACAGTGAGTGGCTGTGGAGCCTTTGGGGAGGAGAGAGAGAGTGGCTCTGGGGCCCAGGAGAGAGAGAAAGAGATAGAGTGGCTGTGGGGCCCAGGAGGGAGAGAGAGAGAGTGACAGTGGCTATGGGACCTTGGGAGGAGAGAGAGAGAGTGAGTGGCTGTGGAGCCTTGGGGAGGAGAGAGAGACAGAGTGGCTATGGGGCCAAGGAGAGAGAGAGATAGAGAGAGAGTGGCTGTTGGACCTTGGGGAGGAGAGATAGAGAGGGTGGCTGTGGGGCCCAGGAGAGAGAGAGAGAGAGAGAGAGAGAGAGGCTGTGGGGCCCAGGAGAGAGAGAGAGAGAGAGAGAGGCTGTGGGGCCCAGGAGAGAGAGAGAGAGAGAGAGGCTGTGGGGCCCAGGAGAGAGAGAGAGAGAGAGAGAGAGGCTGTGGGGCCCAGGAGAGAGAGAGAGAGAGCGAGAAAAAGAGAGAATGGACGTGGCGCCCAAGAGAGAGAGAGAGAGCGAGGGAGAGAGTGTCTGTGGGGTCCAGGAGAGAGAAAGAGAGAGTGAGTGTGTAGCTTGGGGCCCAGGAAAGAGAGAGAGAGAGAGGCTGTGGAGCCCAGTTAGAGAGACTGGGAGAGGGAATAGGTGTGGGGCCCAGGAGAGAGAGAGAGAGAAAGAGTTGCTTTGGGTCCCAGGAGAGAGAGAGAGAGAGGCTGTGGGGCTCAGGGGAGGGAGAGAAAGAGAGACAGAGAGAGTGGTTGTGGGGCCCGAGAGAGAGAGAGAGAGTGGCTTTGGGGCCCTGGGGAGAGTGGGTGAGAGAGAGTGGCTGTGCGGCCCAGGGGAGGGAAGAGAGAGGCTGTGGGGCCCAGTGGAGAGAGAGAGAGAGACTTTGGCTGTGGGGCCCAGGAGAGAGAGAGAGAGGAAGACACTGTGGGCCCCTGGAGACAGAGAAAGAGAGAGAGAGAGAAAAAGAGAGAGTGGACGTGGCGCCCAGGAGAGAGAGAGAGAGAGAGAGAGAGTGCGAGGGAGAGAGTGTCTGTGGGGTCCAGGAGAGAGAAAGAGAGAGTGTGTGGCTGTGGGGCCCAGGAAAGAGAGAGAGAGAGAGAGGCTTTGGGGCCCAGGGGAGAGAGAGAGAGGGAGAGAGTTGCTTTGCATCCCAGGAGAGAGAGAGAGGCTGTGGGGCTCAGGGGAGGGAGAGAGAGAGAGAGACAGTGGTTGTGGGGCCCAAGAGAGAGAGAGAGAGGCTGTGAGGCCCTGAAGAGAGAGACAGAGAGAGAGAGTGGCTGTAGGGCTAGTAGAGAGGGAGAGAGAGAGAGAGATTGGCTGTGGGGCCAGTAGAGAGAGAGAGAGTGGCTGTTGGGATTTTGGGAGGAGAGATAGAGAGGATGGCTCTGGGGCCCAGGAGAGAGAGAGAGTGAGAGAAAGGCTGTGGGGCCCAGGAGAGAGAGAGAGACGGGGAGAGAGAGTGGCTATGGGGCACAGGAGAGAGAGTGGCTGTGGGTCCCAGGAGAGTGAGAGAGACGGGGAGAGAGAGTGGCTGTGGGGCACAGGAGAGAGAGCGAGAGAGAGGGAGAGTGGCTGTGGGGCCCAGGTGAGCTGGAGAGAGATTGGCTGTAGGGCCTTCAGGAGGAGAGGCAGAGAGTGGCTGTGGGACCTTGGGGAGGAGAGATAGAGAATGGCTGTTGGGACTTGGGGAGGAGACAGAGAGAGAATGTCTGTGGGACCCAGGATAGAGAGAGAGATAGCGAGAGAGAGAGAGAGAGGCTGTGGGTCCCAGGAGAGAGAGGGAGAGAGAGAGAGAGTGGCTGTGGGGCCCAGGAGACAGAGAGAGAGAGAGAGTGTGAAAGGGTGGCTGTGGGGCCCTAGAGAGAGAGCAAAAGTTGCTTTGGGGCCCAGGAGAGAGAGAGAGAGTTGCTGTGGGACCCAGGAGAGAGAGAGGGAGAGAGTGACAGTGGCTGTGGGACCTTGGGAGGAGAGAGAGAAAGAATGGCTATGGGGCCTTCGGGAGGAGAGAGAGAGAGTGTGGCTGCAGAGCGTAGGGGAGGAGAGATAGAGTGGCCTTGGGGACCAGGAGAGAGAGAGAGAGAGAGTGGCTGTGGGGCCCAGGTGAGCTGGAGAGAGATTGGCTGTAGGGCCTTCAGCTGGAGAGGCAGAGAGTGGCTCTGGGGCCTTGGGGAGGAGAGATAGAGAGAGTGGCTGTTGGGACTTGGGGAGGAGAGAGAGAGTGTCTCTGGGACCCAGGATAGGCAGAGAGATAGCGAGAGAGAGGGAGGCTGTGGGTCCCAGGGGTGAGAGAGAAAGAGAGATAGAGTGGCTGTGGGGCCCGAGAGAGAGAGCGAGAGTTGCTGTGGGGCCCAGGAGAGAGAGAGAGAAAGTGGCTGTGGGGCCCGAGAGAGAGAGAGAGAGTGGCTGTGGGGCCCTGGGGAGAGCGAGAGAGAGAGGCAGTGCAGCCCAGGAGAAAGAGAGAGCAAGAGGCTGTGGGGCCCAGGAGAGAGTGAGAGAGAGAGAGAGAGGCTGTGGCGCCCAGCGGAGGAGAGAGAGACAGTGAGTGGCTGTGAAGCCTTGGGGAGAAGAGAGAGAGAGAGAGTGGCTGTGGAGCCCAGGAGGGAGAGAGAGAGGGAGAGAGAGCTGTGGGACCCAGGAGAGAGAGAGAGAGAGTGACAGTGGCTGTGGGACCTTGGGAGGAGAGAGAGAAAGTGTGGCAATGGGGCCTTCGGGAGGAGAGAGAGAGAGTGAGTGGCTGTGGAGCCTTGGGGAGGAGAGAGAGAGAGAGTGGCTATGGGGCCAAGGAGAGAGAGAGATAGAGAGACAGTGGCTGTTGGACCTTGGGGAGGAGAGAGAGAGAGAGAGGCTCTGGGGCCCAGGAGAGGGAGAGATAGAGAGAGAGAGTGGCTGTGGGGTCCAGGAGGGAGAGAGAGAGAGAGGCTGTGCGGCCCAGGGGAGGGAAGAGAGAGGCTGTGGGGCCCAGGAGAGAGAGAGAGAGAGAGCAAGAAAAAGAGAGAATGGACGTGGCGCCCAAGAGAGAGAGAGAGAGAGAGCGAGGGAGAGAGTGTCTGTGGGGCCCGGAAGAGAGCGAGAGGCTATGGAGCCCAGTTAGAGAGAGTGGGAGAGGGAGTGGGTGTGGGGCCCAGGAGAGAGAGAGAGAGAGAGAGAGAGATAGAAAGAGTTGCTTTGGGTCCCAGGAGAGAGAGAGAGAGAGGCTGTCGGTCTCAGGGGAGGGAGAGAGAGAGAGAGAGTGGTTGTGGGGCCCGAGAGAGAGAGAGAGAGGCTGTGAGGCCCAGGGGAGGGAAGAGAGAGGCTGTGGGGCCCAGTGGAGAGAGAGAGAGAGTGGCTTTGGGGCCCTGGGGAGGGAAGAGAGAGGCTGTGGGGCCCAGTGGAGAGAGAGAGAGACACTTTGGCTGTGGGGCCCAGGAGAGAGAGAGAGCAAGAGACTGTGGGCCCCTGGAGACAGAGAGAGAGAGAGAGAGAGCGAGAAAAAGAGAGAGTGGACGTGGTGCCCAGGAGAGAGAGAGAGAGAGCGTGAGGGAGAGAGTGTCTCTGGGGTCCAGGAGAGAGAAAGAGAGAGAGAGTGTGTGGCTGTGGGGCCCAGGAAAGAGAGAGAGAGAGAGAGTTGCTTTGCGTCCCAGGAGAGAGAGAGAGAGAGAGAGAGGCTGTGGGGCTCAGGGGAGGGAGAGAGAGAGAGAGAGAGAGTGGTTGTGAGGCCCAAGAGAGAGAGAGAGAGGCTGTGAGGCCCTGAAGAGAGATACAGAAAGAGAGAGTGGCTGTGGGGCCAGTAGAGAAGGAGACAGAGAGAGAGATTGGCTGTGGGGCCAGTAAAGAGAGAGAGAGTGGCTGTTGGGATTTTGGGAGGAGAGATAGAGAGGATGGCTCTGGGGCCCAGGAGAGAGAGAGAGAGTGGCTGTGGGGACAACAGATAGAGAGAGAGAGAGAAAGTTGTTGTGGGGCCCAGGAGAGAGAGAGAGAGTGGCTGTGGGGCCCAGGAGAGAGAGAGAGACAGTGGCTGTGGGGCCTTGAGGAGAGAGAGTGTCTGTGGTGCCCAGGAGAGAGAGAGTGAGAGAAAGGCTGTGGGTCCCAGGAGAGAGAGAGAGACGGGGAGAGAGAGTGGCTGTGGGGCCCAGGTGAGCTGGAGAGAGATTGGCTGTAGGGCCTTCAGCTGGAGAGGCAGAGAGTGGTTCTTGGGCTTTGGGGAGGAGAGATAGAGAGAGTGGCTGTTGGGACTTGGGGAGGAGAGAGAGAGAGAGTGTCGCTGGGACCCAGGATAGGCAGAGAGATAGCGAGAGAGAGAGAGAGAGAGGCTGTGGGTCCCAGGAGAGAGAGGGAGAGAGAGAGAGAGAGTGGCTGTGGGTCCCAGGAGAGAGAGAGAGAGACGGGGAGAGAGAGTGGCTGTGGGGCACAGGAGAGAGAGAGGGAGAGTGGCTGTGGGGCCCAGGATAGAGAGTGAGAGAGAGCGAGAGAGAGAGAGAGTGGCTGTGGGGCACAGGTGAGCTGGAGAGAGATTGGCTGTAGGGCCTTCAGCTGGAGAGGCAGAGAGTGGTTCTTGGGCTTTGGGGAGGAGAGATAGAGAGAGTGGCTGTTGGGACTTGGGGAGGAGAGAGAGAGAGTGTCGCTGGGACCCAGGATAGGCAGAGAGATAGCGAGAGAGAGAGGGAGGCTGTGGGTCCCAGGAGAGAGAGAGAGAGTTGCTGCGGGGCCCAGGAGAGAGAGAGAGTGTCTCTGGGACCCAGGATAGAGAGAGAGATAGCGAGAGAGAGAGAGAGAGAGAGGCTGTGGGTCCCAGGAGAGAGAGAGAGAGAGTGAGTGGCTGTGGGGCACAGGAGAGAGAGAGGGAGAGTGGCTGTGGGGCCCAGGTGAGCTGGAGAGAGATTGGCTGTAGGGCCTTCAGGAGGAGAGGCAGAGCGTGGCTGTTGGGACTTGCGGAGGAGAGAGAGTGAGAGATAATGTCTGTGGGACCCAGGATAGAGAGAGAGAAATGGAGAGTGGCTGTGGGGCCCAGAGGAGAGAGAGAGAGAGAGTGTCTGTGGCACCCCGGATAGTGAGAGAGATAGCAAGAGGAGAGAGAGTCTGTGGGTCCCAGGAGGGAGGGAGTTGCTGCTGGGCGCAGGAGAGAGAGAGACAGAAAGATAGCTAGAGAGAGAGAGGCGGGGATCCCATGAGAGAGAGAGAGAGAGAGAGAGAGGCTGTGGGTCCCAGGAGAGAGAGGGAGACAGTGGCTGTGGGGCCCAGGGGAGGGAGAGAGAGAGAGAGAGAGTGGACGTGGGTCCCAGGAGAGAGAGAAAGAGAGGGAGTGTGTCTGTGGGGCCCAGGAGAGAGAGAGAGATGGAGAGCGAGTGGCTGTGGGGCACAGGTGAGGGAGAGTTGCTGTGGGGTCTTGAGGAGGGCGAGAGAGAGAGGGTGTCTGTGGGGCCCAGGAGATTGAGAGAGAGAGTGGCTGTGGGTCCCAGGAGAGAGAGAGAGAGACGGGGAGAGAGAGTGGCTGTGGGGCACAGGAGAGAGAGAGAGAGAGGGAGAGTGGCTGTAGGGCCTTCAGGAGGAGAGGCAGAGAGTGGTTGTGGGACCTTGGGGAGGAGAGATAGAGAGAGAGAATGTCTGTGGGACCCAGGATAGAGAGAGAGAGAGAGAGAGGCTGTGGGGTCCAGGAGAGGGAGAGTGCCTGGGGGGTCCAGGAGACAGAGACAGAGAGAGAGAGAGAGAGAGAGAGAGAGAGGCTGTGGGGTCCAGGGGTGATAGAGTTGCTGTGGGGCCCAGGAGAGAGAGAGAGAGAAGGTGGCTGTGGGGCCCAGGAGAGATAGAGAGAGAGAAAAATAGTGTGGCTGAGGGGCCCAGGAGAGAGAGAGAGAGAGAGCGGCTGTGGGGCCCTGGGGAGAGTGAGTGAGAGAGAGAGGCTGTGCGGCCCAGGAGAGGGAAGAGAGAGGCTGTGGGGCCCATGGATAGAGAGAGAGAAAGAAATTGGCTGTGGGGCCCAGGAGAGAGTGAGAGAGAGAGAGGCTGTGGCACCTTGGGGAGGAGAGAGAGAGAGAGTGGCTATGGGACCAAGGAGAGAGAGAGAGAGAGTGGCTGTGGGGCCTTGGGGAGGAGAGAGAGAGAGAGAGAGTGGCTGTGGGGCCCAGGAGAGAGAAAGAGAGAGAGATAGAATGTGAAAGGGTGGCTGTGGGGCCCTAGAGAGAGAGCGAGAGTTGCTGTGGGGCCCAGGAGAGAGAGAGAGAGAGTGGCTGTGGGGCCCATGGAAGAGAGAGAGAGAGTGGCTATGGGGCACAGGAGAGAGAGTGGCTGTGGGTCCCAGGAGAGAGAGAGAGATGGGGAGAGATAGTGGCTATGGGGCACAGGAGAGAGAGTGGCTGTGGGTCCCAGGAGAGAGAGAGAGATGGGGAGAGAGAGTGGCTGTGGGGCACAGGAGAGAGAGAGAGAGGGAGATTGGCTGTGGGGCCCAGGTGAGTTGGAGAGAGATTGGCTGTAGGGCCTTCAGGAGGAGAGGCAGAGAGTGGCTGTGGGACCTTGGGAAGGAGAGATAGAGAGAGTGGCTGTTGGGACTTGGGAAGAGAGAGAGAGAGAGAGAGAGAATGTCTGTGGGACCCAGGATAGAGAGAGAGATAGCGAGAGGGAGAGAGAGATGCTGTGGGTCCCAAGAAAGAGAGAGAGAAAGAGAAAGAAAGAGAGAGTGGCTGTGGGGCCCAGGAGAGAGAGAGAGAGATGGAGAGTGGCTGTGGGGCCTAGAGGAGAGAGAGAGAGAGAGAGAGAGAGTGTGTCTGTGGCACCCAGGATAGAGAGAGAGATAGCGAGATGAGAGAGAGGCTGTGGGTCCCAGGAGGGAGAGAGTTGCTGCTGGGCGCAGGAGAGAGAGAGAGAGATAGCTAGACAGAGAGAGGCGGGGGTCCCAGGAGAGAGAGAGAGAGAGAGAGGCTGTGGGTCCCAGGAGATAGAGGGAGACAGTGGCTGTGGGGCCCAGGAGAGAGAGAGAGAGAGTGGACGTGGGTCCCAGGAGAGAGAGAAAGAGAGGGAGTGTGTCTGTGGGGCCCAGGAGAGAGAGAGAGATGGAGAGCAAGTGGCTGTGGGGCACAGGTGAGGGTGAGTGGCTGTGGGGTCTTGAGGAGGGCGAGAGAGAGAGGGTGTCTGTGGGGCCCAGGAGAGAGAGAGAGGAGAGAGGGACTGTGGGGCCCAGAGGAGAGAGAGAGAGAGTGGCTGTGGGGCCTTGGGGAGGACCGAGAGAGAGAGAGTGGCTGTGGGGTCCAGGGGGGAGAGAGAGAGTGAGAGTGGCTGTGGGGCTTGGGCGTGGAGAGAGAGAAAATGAGTGTCTCTTGGGCCTTGGGACGGAGTGAGACGGAGTGGCTGTGAGGCCTTGAGGAGGAGGAGAGAGAGAGAGAGTGGCTGTGGGGCTTTGGGGAGTAGAGAGAGATAGAGAGAGTGGCTGCGGGTCCTTGGGGAGGTGAGAGAGAGACAGTGGCTCTGCGGCCCAGGAGAGAGAAAGAGAGAATGGCCTTGGGGACCAGGAGAGAGAGAGAGAGAGAGTGGCTGTGGGGCCCAGGATAGAGAGTGAGAGAGAGAGAGAGAGAGAGAGGCTGTGCGTCCCAGGAGAGGGAGAGAGAGTGGCTGTGGGGCACAGGAGAGAGAGAGGGAGAGTGGCTGTGGGGCCCAGGTGAGCTGGAGAGAGATTGGCTGTAGGGCTTTCAGGAGGAGAGGCAGAGAGTGGCTGTGGGACCTTGGGGAGGAGAGAGAGTGAGAGAGAATGTCTGTGGACCCAGGATAGAGAGAGAGAAATGGAGAGTGTTTGTGGGGCCCAGAGGAGAGGGAGAAAGAGAGTGTCTGTGGCACCCAGGATAGAGAGAGAGATAGCGAGAGGAGAGAGAGGCTGTGGGTCCCAGGAGGGAGAGAGTTGCTGCTGGGCGCAGGAGAGAGAGAGAGATAGCTAGACAGAGAGAGGCGGGGGTCCCAGGAGAGAGAGAGAGAGAGAGGCTGTGGGTCTCAGGAGAGAGAGGGAGACAGTGGCTGTGGGGCCCAGGAGAGAGAGTGAGAGAGTGGACGTGGGTCCCAGGAGAGAGAGAAAGAGAGGGAGCGTGTCTGTGGGGCCCAGGAGAGAGGGAGAGAGATGGAGAGCGAGTGGCTGTGGGGCACAGGTGAGGGTGAGTGGCTGTGGGGTCTTGAGGAGGGCGAGAGAGAGAGGGTGTCTGTGGGACCCAGCAGAGAGAGAGAGAGAAAGGCAGTGGGGCCCAGGAGTGAGAGAGAGCAGAGATTGACTGTGGGGCCCAGGGGAGAGAGAGAGAGAGAGTGGCTGTGGGGCCTTGGGGAGGATCGAGAAAGAGAGAGTGGCTGTGGGGTCCAGGGGAGAGAGAGAGAGAGAGGGAGAGTGGCTGTGGGACTTGGTCGTGGAGAGAGAGAAAATGAGTGTCTCTTGGGCCTTGGGACAGAGTGAGAGGGAGTGGCTGTGGGGCCTTGAGGAGGAGAGAGAGAGAGAGAGAGAGAGCGGCTGTGGGTCTTTGGGGAGTAGAGAGAGATAGAGAGGGTGGCTGCGGGTCCTAGGGGAGGAGAGAGAGAGAGACAGTGGCTCTGCGGCCCAGGAGAGAAAAGAGAGAATGGCCTTGGGGACCAGGAGAGAGAGAGAGAGAGTGGCTGTGGGGCCCAGGATAGAGAGTGAGAGAGAGTGAGAGAGAGAGAGAGAGAGAGTGGCTGTGGGGCCCAGGTGAGCTGGAGAGAGATTGGCTGTAGGGCCTTCAGCTGGAGAGGCAGAGAGTGGCTCTGGGGCCTTGGGGAGGAGAGATAGAGAGAGTGGCTGTTGGGACTTGAGGAGGAGAGAGAGAGAGGGAGTGTCTCTGGGACCCAGGATAGGCAGAGAGATAGCGAGAGAGAGAGGGAGGCTGTGGGTCCCAGGAGAGAGAGTGGCTGTGGGCCCAGGTGAGCTGGAGAGAGATTGGCTGTAGGGCCTTCAGCTGGAGAGGCAGAGAGTGGCTCTGGGGCCTTGGGGAGGAGAGATAGAGAGAGTGGCTGTTGGGACTTGGGGAGGAGAGAGAGAGAGTGTCTCTGGGACCCAGGATAGAAAGAGAGATAGCGAGAGAGAGAGAGAGAGGCTGTGGGTCCCAGGAGAGAGAGAGAGCGAGAGAGTGGCTGTGGGTCCCAGGAGAGATAGAGAGAGAGAGACTGGGAGAGAGAGTGGCTGTGGGGCACAGGAGAGAGAGAGAGACGGGGAGAGAGAGTGGCTGTGGGGCACAGGAGAGAGAGAGGGAGAGTGGCTGTGGGGCCCAGGTGAGCTGGAGAGAGATTGGCTGTAGGGCCTTCAGGAGGAGAGGCAGAGTGGCTGTGGGACCTTGGGGAGGAGAGATAGAGAGAGTGGCTGTTGGGACTTGGGGAGGAGAGAGAGTGAGAGAGAATGTCTGTGGGACCCAGGATAGAGAGAGAGAAATGGAGAGTGGCTGTGAGACCCAGAGGAGAGAGTGTCTGTGGCACCCAGGATAGAGAGAGAGATAGCGAGAGGAGAGAGAGGCTGTGGGTCCCAGGAGGGAGAGAGTTGCTGCTGGGCGCAGGAGAGAGAGAGAGATAGCTAGACAGAGAGAGGCGGGGGTCCCAGGAGAGAGAGAGAGAGAGAGAGAGAGAGAGAGAGAGGCTGTGGGTCCCAGGAGAGAGAGGGAGACAGTGGCTGTGGGGCCCAGGAGAGAGAGAGAGAGAGAGAGAGAGTGGACGTGGGTCCCAGGAGAGAGAGAAGGAGAGGGAGTGTGTCTGTGGGGCCCAGGAGAGAGAGAGAGAGAGGGAGAGCGAGTGGCTGTGGGGCACATGTGAGGGTGAGTGGCTGTGGGGTCTTGAGGAGGGCGAGAGAGAGAGGGTGTCTGTGGGGCCCAGGAGAGAGAGAGAGAGAAAGGCAGTGGGGCCCAGGAGTGAGAGAGAGGAGAGATTGACTGTGGGGCCCAGGGGAGAGAGAGGGAGAGTGGCTGTGGGGTCCAGGGGTGAGAGAGAGAGAGAGAGAGGGAGACGGAGAGTGGCTGTGGGACTTGGGTGTGGAGAGAGAGAAAATGAGTGTCTCTTGGGCCTTGGGACAGAGTGAGAGGGAGTGGCTGTGGGGCCTTGAGGGGGAGAGAGAGAGAGAGAGAGAGAGAGAGTGGCTGTGGGTCTTTGGGGAGTAGAGAGAGATAGAGAGAGTGGCTGTGGGTCCTAGGGGAGGAGAGAGAGAGAGACAGTGGCTCTGCAGCCCAGGAGAGAGAAAGAGAGAATGGCCTTGGGGACCAGGAGAGAGAGAGAGAGAGAGTGACTGTGGGGCCCAGGATAGAGAGTGAGAGAGAGCAAGAGAGAGAGAGAGAGTGGCTGTGGGGCCCAGGTGAGCTGGAGAGAGATTGGCTGTAGGGCCTTCAGCTGGAGAGGCAGAGAGTGGCTCTGGGGCCTTGGGGATGAGAGATAGAGAGAGTGGCTGTTGGGACTTGGGGAGGAGAGAGAGAGAGGGAGTGTCTCTGGGACCCAGGATAGGCAGAGAGATAGCGAGAGAGATAGCAAGAGAGAGAGGGAGGCTGTGGGTCCCAGGAGAGAGAGAGAGAGAGAGAGTTGCTGCGGGGCCCAGGAGAGAGAGAGAGTGTCTCTGGGACCCAGGATAGAGAGAGAGATAGCGAGAGAGAGAGAGAGTGGCTGTGGGTCCCAGGAGAGAGAGAGAGAGAGAGTGGCTGTGGGTCTCAGGAGAGAGAGAGACAGGGAGAGAGAGTGGCTGTGGGGCACAGGAGAGAGAGAGGGAGAGTGGCTGTGGGGCCCAGGTGAGCTAGAGAGAGATTGGCTGTAGGTCCTTCAGGAGGAGAGGCAGAGAGTGTCCGTTGGGACTTGGGGAGGAGAGAGAGTGAGAGAGAATGTCTGTGGGACCCAGGATAGAGAGAGAGAAATGGAGAGTGGCTGTGGGGCCCAGAGGAGAGAGAGAGAGAGAGAGAGTGTCTGTGGCACCCAGGATAGAGAGAGAGATAGCGAGAGGAGAGAGAGTCTGTGGGTCCCAGGAGGGAGAGAGTTGCTGCTGGGCGCAGGAGAGAGAGAGAGAGAGATAGCTAGAGAGAGAGAGGCGGGGGTCCCAGGAGAGAGAGAGAGAAAGAGTCTGTGGGGCCCAGGTGAGAGAGAGAGATAGCGAGAGAGAGAGAGGCTGTGTGTCCCACAAAAGAGAGAGAGTGTCTGTGGGGCGCAGGAAAGAGAGAGAGATAGCTGGAGAGAGAGAGGCTGTGCATCCCAGGAGAGAGCAAGAGAGAGGGGGAGCGAGGCTGTGGGTCCCAGGAGAGAGAGAGAGAGAGAGAGAGAGTGGCTGTGGGGCCCAGGGGAGAGAGAGAGAAAGTGGCTGTGGGGCCCAGGAGAGAGAGAGAGAGACAGTGGCTGTGGGGCCTTGAGGAGAGAGAGTGTCTGTGGTGCCCAGGAGAGAGAGAGAGAGAAAGGCTGTGGGGCCCAGGAGAGAGAGAGTGAGAGAGAGAGGCTGTGGGGCCCAGGAGAGAGAGAGTTGCTGCGAGGCCCAGGAGAGAGAGATAGAGTGTGTCTGTGGGGCCCAGGAGAGAGAGAATAGAGAGTGGCTGTGGGGCCCAGGAGAGAGAGAGAGAGAGTGGCTGAAGGGCCTTCAGGAGGAGAGGCAGAGAGTGTCTGTGGGACCTTTGGGAGGAGAGATAGAGAGAGTGGCTGTTGGGACTTGGGGAGGAGAGATAGAGAGAGAGAGAATGTCTGTGGGACCCAGCATAGAGAGAGAGATAGCGAGAGGGAGAGAGAGAGGCTGTGGGTCCCAGGAGAGAGAGAGTTGCTGCGGGGCCCTGGAGAGAGAGAGAGAAAAAGAGAGAGTGGCTGTGGGGCCCAGGAGAGAGAGAGTTGCTGTGGGGCTTTGGGGTGCAGAGAGAGAGAGTGAGTGTCTCTGGGGCCTTGGGAAGGAGTGAGAGAAAGAGTGGCTGTTGTGCACTGGGGAGGAGAGAGAGAAAGAGAGAGAGAGAGTGGCTCTGCGGCTCAGGAGAGAGAAAGAGAGTGTGGCCATGGGGACCAGGAGAGAGAGAGAGAGAGTGGCTGTGGGGCCCAGGAGAGAGAGAGAGAGAGAGAGAGAGAGAGTGGCTGTGGGGCCCAGGTGAGCTGGAGAGAGATTGGCTGTAGGGCCTTCAGGAGGAGAGGCAGAGAATGGCTGTGGGGCCTTGGGGAGGAGAGATATAGAGAGT
Organism: Carcharodon carcharias; assembly: GCF_017639515.1. Taxonomy (NCBI): domain Eukaryota; kingdom Metazoa; phylum Chordata; class Chondrichthyes; order Lamniformes; family Lamnidae; genus Carcharodon; species Carcharodon carcharias. The sequence goes on along the minus strand of NC_054482.1, from coordinate 36,639,438 downwards.
GGCTGTTGGGACTTGGGGATGAGAGAGAGAGATAGTGTCTGTGGGACCCAGGATAGAGAGAGAGATAGCGAGAGAGAGAGAGAGTTGCTGCGGGGCCCAGGAGAGAGAGAGAGAGAGATTGTTTGTGGGGCCCAGTGGTCCGGGAGAGAGAGTGGATGTAGAGACTTCAGGAGGAGAGAGAGTGGCTGTGGGGCTTTGGGGAGGAGAGAGAGTGAGAGTGTCTGTGAGGCCCAGGATAGAGAGAGAGATAGCGCGAGAGAGAGAGAGTGATAGAGGCTGTGGGTCCCAGGAGTGAGAGAGAGAGTTAGAGTGGCTGTGGGGCCTTGGGAAGGAGTGAGAGAGAGTGGCTGTGGGGCCTTGGGGAGGAGAGAGAGAGAGTGGCTGTTGGGCCTTGGGGAGGAGAGACAGAGAGGGAGAGAGAGTGGCTGTGAGGCCCAGGAGAGAGAGAGAGAGAGAGTGGCAGTGGGGCCCAGAAGAGAGAGAGAGAGAGTGGCTGTGGGGCCCAGAAGAGAGAGAGAGAGTGAGTGCCTTTGGGACCCAGGAGAGAGTGAGAGAGATAGTGGATGTGGTGCCCAGGAGAGAGAAAGAGAGAGAGAGAGAGAGAGTGGCTGTGGGGCGCAGGAGAGAGAGAGAGTGGCTGTGGGACCCAGGGGAGAGAGAGAGCCTGTGGGCCCAGGAGAGAAAGAGAGAGAGTGGCTGTGGGGCCCAGGGGAGAAAGAGAGTGAGATTGGCTATGGCGCGCAGGGGAGGGGGAGTGGCAATGGGGCCCAATGGAGGGGGAGTGGCTGTGGTACCCAGGGAGGGAGAGTGTGTGTGGGACCCAGAGGAGGGAGAGAGATATTGAGTGGCTGTGGGGCCTACGGGAGGAAGAGAGAGAGAGAAAGAGAGAGAGTGGTGTTGTACTCAGGGGGTGAGAGAGATAGAATGTCTGTGGTGCATGGAGTGAGAGAGAGGAGAGAGTGGCGGTGGGGCCCAGGGAAGAGAGGGAGAGAGAGTGGCTGTGGGACCGAGGAGAGAGAGGGAGAGAGTGGCTGTGAGGCCTTGTGGAGGAGCGAGAGAGAGTGGCTGTGGGGCCCAGGTGGGGGAGAGTGGCTGTGGGACCTTGAGAAGGGAGAGAGAGAGAGAATATCTGTGGGGCCAAGAAGAGAGAGAGAGAGAAAAAGTTTCTGGGGCCCAGGAGAGAGAGGGAGAGAGAGAGAGAGTGAGGCTGTGGGTCCCAGGAGAGAGAGAAAGAGAGGGAATGTGTCTGTGGGGCCCAGGAGAGAGAGAGAGATGGAGAGCGAGTGGCTGTGGGTCACAGGTGAGGGAGAGTGGCTCTGGGGTCTTGAGGAGGGCGAGAGAGAAAGGGTGTCTGTGGGGCCCAGGAGAGAGAGAGAGAGAAAGGCAGTGGGGCCCAGGAGTGAGAGAGAGGGGAGAGTGGCTGTGGGACCCAGGGAAGAGAGAGAGAGAGAGATCGGCTGTGGGGTCCATGGGAAAGAGAGAGAGAGGGAGAGTGGCTGTGGGGCTTGGGGTGCAGAGAGAGAGAGTGAGTGTCTCTTGTGCCTTGGGAAAGAGTGAGAGGGAGTGGCTGTGGGGCCTTGGGGAGGAGAGAGAGAGACAGTGGCTCTGCGGTCCAGGACAGAGAAATAGAGAGTGGCTGTGGGGCCCAGGAGAGAGAGAGAGAGAGAGTGGACGTGGGTCCCAGGAGAGAGAGAGAGAGAGGGTGAGACAGTGTCTGTGGGGCCCAGGAGAGAGAGAGAGATGGAGAGCGAGTGTTTGTGGGGCACATGTGAGGGAGAGTGGCTGTGGGGTCTTGAGGAGGGCGAGAGAAAGAGGGTGTCTGTGGGGCCCAGCAGTGACAGAGAGGAGAGAGTGGCTGTGGGGCCCAGGGAAGAGAGAGAGAGATAGTGGCTGTGGGGCCCAGGAGAGAGAGAGGGAGAGAGAGACAGTGGCTGTGGGGCCCATTGGACCAGGAGAGAGAGTGGATGTAGGGCCTTCAGGAGGAGAGAGAGAGTGTGAGTGCCTTTGGGGCCCAGGAGAGAGTGAGAGAGAGAGTGGATGTGGGTCCCAGGGGAGAGAGAGAGAGAGAGAGAGAGAGAGTGGCTGTGGGGCCTTGGGGAGGAGAGGGAGAGTGAGAGTGTCTGTGGGGCCCAGGATAGATAGAGAGATAGCGAGAGAGATAGAGGCTGTGGGTCCCAGGAGTGAGAGAGTGAGTGAGAGTGGCTTTGGGGCCCAGGAGAGAGAGAGAGTGTGTCTGTGGGGCCCAGGAGAGAGAGAGAGAGAGTGAGAGTGTGTGTGTGGGGCCCAGGATAGATAGAGAGATAACGAGAGAGAGAGTGGCTGTGGGGCGCAGGAGAGAGAGAGAGAGTGAGTGCCTTTGGGGCCCAGGAGGGAGTGAGAGAGAGAGTGGATGTGGGTCCCAGGAGAGAGAGTGAGAGAGAGAGAGAGAGAGTGGCTGTGGGGCCCAGGAGAGAGAGAGCGAGAGAGTGTCTGTGGGGCGCAGGAAAGAGAGAGAGATAGCTAGAGAGAGAGAGAGAGGCTGTGGGTCCCAGGAGAGAGAGAGAGAGAGAGAGTGGCTGTGGGGCCTTGTGGAGAGAGAGAGAGAGTGTATGTGGGGCCCAGGTGGGAGAGAGAGAGAGAGAGAGAGTGTCTGTGGGGCCCAGGTGGGAGAGAGAGAGAGAGAGAGAGAGTGTCTGTGGGGCGCAGGAAAGAGAGAGAGACAACTAGAGAGAGAGAGGCTGTGGGTCCCAGGAGTGAGAGAAAGAGAGAGAGAGAGAGAGAGTGGTTGTGGGGCCCAGGAGAGAGAGAAAGAGTAGCTGTTGGGCCTTGGGGAGGAGAGAGAGAGAGTGGCTGCGCGGCCTTTTTGAGGAGACAGAGGGAGAGAGAGAGTGTGGCTCTGCGGCCCAGTGGATGGATAGTGAGAGAGAGTGTGGCTATGAGGCGCAGGAGAGAGAGAGAGTGGCTGTGGGGCCTTGGGGTGGAGAGAGAGAGAGAGAGGCACTGTGGGGCCTTGGGGAATAGAGAGAGAGACTTGCTGCGGGGCCTTGGGGAGGAGAGAGAGAGATAGTCTCTGCGGCTCAGGAGAGAGAAAGAGATGGTGGCTGTGGCGCGCAGGAGAGAGAGAGAGTGAGATTGGCTGGAGGAGAGGCTGTGGGGCCTTGGGGAGGAGAGGGAGAGTGAGAGTGTCTGTGGGGCCCAGGATAGATAGAGAGATAGCGAGAGAGATAAAGGCTGTGGGTCCCAGGAGTGAGAGAGTGAGTGAGAGTGGCTTTGGGGCCCAGGAGAGAGAGAGAGTGTGTCTGTGGGGCCTAGGAGAGAGAGAGGGAGAATGACTGTGGGGCCCAGGGGAGAGAGAGAGAGAGAGAGAGTGAGAGTGTGTGTGTGGGTCCCAGGATAGATAGAGAGATAACGAGAGAGAGAGTGGCTGTGGAGCCCAGGGGAGAGAGAGAGAGAGAGGAAGAGTGTGGCTGAGGGTCCCAGGAGAGAGAGAGAGTTAGAGAGCGAGTGTCAGTGGGGCACAGGAGAGAGAGAGAGAAAGAGAGAGTGGCTGTGGGGCCTTGAGGAGAGATAGAGAGAGAGAGAGAAAGTGTGTCTGTGGGGCCTAGGAGAGAGAGAGAGAAACGCTGAGGCCCAGGAGTGAGAGAGAGGGGAGAGTGGCTGTGGGGCCCAGGGAAGAGAGAGAGAGAGAGTGGCTGTGGGTCCCAGGAGAGAGAGAGAGATAGAGTGACTGTGGGGCTTTGGGGAGGAGAGAGAGAGAGAGAGAGAGTGGGGCCGTGGGGCCCAAGGGACAGAGAGAGAGACAGAGAGAGAGTGGCTGTGGGGCTTTATGGAGGAGAGAGAGAGAGAGAAAGAGAGTGGCTGGGAGGCCCAGGAGAGAGAGAGATAGAGAGAGAGAGAGACTGGCTGTGAGGCCCAGGAGAGAGAGAGAAAGAGAGAGAGAGTGGCTGTGGGGCGCAGGAGAGAGAGAGAGAGTGAGTGCCTTTGGGGCCCAGGAGGGAGTGAGAGAGAGAGTGGATGTGGGTCCCAGGAGAGAGAGTGAGAGAGAGAGAGAGAGAGAGTGTCTGTGGGGCCCAGGAGAGAGAGAGCGAGAGAGTGTCTGTGGGGCGCAGGAAAGAGAGAGAGATAGCTAGAGAGAGAGAGAGAGGCTGTGGGTCCCAGGAGAGAGAGAGAGAGAGAGAGAGAGTGTCTGTGGGGCCCAGGAGAGAGAGAGAGAGTGGCTGTGGGGCGCAGGAGAGAGAGAGAGAGAGAGTGTATGTGGGGCCCAGGGGAGAGAGAGAGAGAGAGAGAGAGAGGCTGTGGGCCCCAGGAGAGAGAGAGCGGCATGTTAGGCCTTGTTGAGGAGAAAGAATGAGAGTGGCTCTGGGGCCCAGTGGATGGATAGTGAGAGAGAGAGTGTGGCTGTGAGGCGCAGGAGAGAGAGAGAGACAGAGAGAGTGGCTTGGGCCCAGGAGAGAGAGAGAGAGAGAGAGTGAGAGTGTGTGTGTGTGGGGCCCAGGATAGATAGAGAGATAACGAGAGAGAGAGAGTGGCTGTGGAGCCCAGGGGAGAGAGAGAGAGGAAGAGAGTGGCTGAGGGTCCCAGGAGAGAGAGAGAGTTAGAGAGCGAGTGTCAGTGGGGCACAGGAGAGGAGAGAGAGCAAGAGAGTGTCTGTGGGGCGCAGGAGAGAGAGAGAGAGTGGCTGTGGGGCCTTGTGGAGAGAGAGAGAGAGTGTATGTGGGGCCCAGGTGGGAGAGAGAGAGAGAGAGAGAGAGAGAGAGAGTGTCTGTGGGGCCCAGGAGAAAGAGAGAGAGAGAGAGGGAGTGGCTGTGGGGCCCAGGAGAGAGAGAGAGAGGGAGTGGCTGTGGGGCCCAGGAGAGAGAGAGAGAGAGAGTGGCTGTGGGGCCCAGGAGTGAGAGAGAGGAGAGAGTGACTGTGGGGCCTGGGGGAGAGAGGGAGATAGAGAGAGTGGCTGTGGATCATTGGGAAGGGGAGAGAGAGAGTGGCTGTGGGGACTTGGGGAGGAGAGAGAGAGAGCGAGAGTGGCTGGAGGCCCAGGGCACAGAGAGAGAGAGAGAGTGGCTGTGGTGCCCAGGAGAGAGAGAGCGAGAAAAATTGGCTGTGGTGCCCAGGGGAGGGGGAGTGGCAATGGGGCCAAATGGAGGGGGAGTCGCTCTGGTGCCCAGGAGAGGGAGAGTGGCTGTGGGTCCCAGGAGAGAGAGAGAGAGTGGCTGTGGGACCTAGGAGAAAGAGAGAGATAGAGTGGCTCTGGGGCCCAGGAGACAGTGAGAAAGAGAGAGAGAGAGAAAGAGAGAGTGGCTGTGGAGCCCAGGAGAGAGAGAGAGAGAGGCTGTGGGGCCTTGGGGAGGAGAGAGAGAGAGAGTGTGGCTGTGGGGCCTAGGAGAGAGAGTGGGAGAGTGGCTGTTGGGCCTAGGAGAAAGAAAGGGAGAGGCTGTGGGGCGCAGGAGAAACAGAGAGAGACAGAGGGTGACTGAAGGGCCCAGGAGAGAGAGATAGTGGCTGTGAGGCCCCGGAGAGAGAGAGAGAGAGGCTTTGTGGCCCAGGAGAGAGAGAGAGAGAGAGGCTGTGGGGCCCAGGGGTGAATCAGTATCTGTGGGGCCCACGGGAGAGAGAGTGGCTGTGGGGCCTTGGAGCGGAGGGAGAGAGAGAGAGAGTGGCTGTGGGGCCTTGGGGCGGAGGGAGAGAGAGAAAGAGTGTCTCTGGCGCCTTGTGGAGGAGAGAGACCAAGAGTGGCCGTGGGGCCCAGGGGAAGGAGAGTGGCCGTGGGGCCCAGGGGAAGGAGAGTGGCTGTGGGGCCAAGGGGAAGGAGAGTGGCTGTGGGGCCCAGGGGAAGGAGAGTGGCTGTGGGGCCCAGGGGAAGGAGAGTGGCTGTGGGGCCCAGGGAAAGGAGAGTGGCTGTGGGGCCCAGGGGATGGAGTGTGGTTGTGGGTCCCAGGGGAAGGAGAGTGGCTGTGGTGCCCAGAGGAGGGAGAGTGGCTGTGGGGCCCAGGGGAAGGAGTGAGAGAGAGAGAGTGGCTGTGGGGTTCGGAGAAAGAGAGAGAGACAGAGGCTGTGGGGCCCAAGGGAGGGAGAGAGAGACAGTGGTTTTGGGGCCCAGGTGAGAGTGACAGAAAGAGAGTGGCTGGGGGGCTCAGGAGAGAGAGTGAGAGAGAGATTGGCTGTGGGGCGCAGGAGAGAGAGAGAGGGGGAGAGAGTGGCAGTGGGGCCCAGGGGAGGGGGAGTGGCTGTGGTGCTCAGTAGGAGAGAGAGGGAGAGTGGCTGTGTGGCCCAGGAGAGAGAGCGAGAGAGAGAGAGAGAGTAGCTGTGGCACCCAGGAGTGAGAGAGAGAGAGAGAGAGTGGCTGTTTTGGGCCTAGGGGAGCGGGAGAGTTTGTGGCTTTAGGGCCTTCGGGAGGAGAGATAGAGATTGTGGCTGCGGGGCCTTTGGAAGGAGAGACAGAGAGAGAGACTGTGGGGCCTTGGGGTGGAGAGAGAGAAAGTCTCTGTGGGGCCCAGGAGAGAGAAAGAGAGTGAGTGGCTGTGGGGCCAAGGAGAAAGAGAGACAGAGAGTGGCTGTGGGGACCCGGGGGAGAGACAGAAAGAGGGAGAGAGTGGCTGTGAGCCCAGGAGAGAGAGAGAGAGAGAGTGGCTGTGGGGCCCAGGGAGGGTGAGTGGCTGTGGGCCTCAAGGGATGGAGACAGAGAGAGAGTGGCTGTGGTGCACAGTAGGAGAGAGAGTGAGTGTGCCTGTGGGGCACAGGAGAGAGAGAGAGGTAGGCTGTGGGTCCCAGGAGAGAGAGAGAGAGAGAGAGATAGTGGCTCTGGGGCCAAGGAGAGAAAGAGAGACAGTGGCTGTGGGGCCCAGGAGAGAGAGAGAGAGTCTGTGGGGCCCAGGGAAGAGCGAGAGAGAGAGAGAGAGAGTGGCCGTGGGGCCCAGGAGAGAGAGAGAGAGAGAGAGAGAGAGAGAGAAGGAGAGAATGGCTGTGGGGCCCAGGAGAGAGAAGGAGAGAGTGGCTGTGGGGCCCAGGGGAGGGAGAGTGGCTGTGGGGCCTTGTGGAGAGAGGGAAAGAGAGAGAGACAGCAGCATGTGGGGCCTTATTGAGGAGAAAGAATCAAAGTGGCTGTGGGGCCCGGGGGATGGATAGAGAGAGAGAGAGAGTGGCTGTGGGGCCCAGGGGAGGGAGAGTGGCTGTGGGGCCCAGGGGAGGGAGAGTGGCTGTGGGGCCCAGGGGAGGGAGAGAGAAAGCAAGTGGCTGTGGGGCCCAGGGGAAGGAATGAGAGAGAGAGGGAGAGGCTGGCTGTGGGGCCAAGGTGAGAGAGAGAGAGAGAGAGAGAGTGGCTGTGGGGCCAAGTAGAGAGAGAGAGAGCGTGGCTGTGGTACTCAAGGGAGGGGGAGTGGCAGTGGGGCCCACGGGAGGAGAAGTGGCTGTGGGGGTCAGGGGAGGGAAAGAGAGAGAGAGAGTGGCTGTAGGGGCTCAGTAGCAGAGAGAGGGAGAGTGGCTGTTGGTGCTCAGTAGGAGAGAGAGGGAGAGTGGCTGTGGGGCCCAGGAGAGAGAGAGATAGAGAGTGATGGAGAGAGTGGCTGTGGGACCCAGGAGAGAGATAGAGATGGAGAGGGAGTGGCTGTGGGGCCCAGGTGAGGGAGAGTGGCTGTGGGGCCTTGAGAAGGGAGAGAGAGAGAAAATGTCTGTGGGGCCCAGGAGAGAGAGAGAGAGGAGAGAGTGACTGTGGGGCCTTGTGGAGGAGAGATAGAGAGAGTGGCTGTGGGTCTTTGGGGTGGAGTGGGAGAAAGTGAGTGGCTGTGGGGCCTTGGGAAGGAGTGAGAGAGAATGGCTGTGGGGCCTTGGGGAGGGGAGAGAGAGAGTGGCTGTGGGGCCGATGGGAGAGAGAGTGGCTGTGGGGCCTACAGGAGAGAGATTGGCTGTAGGGCCCACGGGAGAGAGAGTGGCTGTAGGGCCGATGGGAGAGAGAGTGGCTGTGGGGCCCACAGGAGAGAGATTGGCTGTAGGGCCCACAGGAGAGAGATTGGCTGTGGGGCCCACAGGAGAGAGATTGGCTGTAGGGCCAATGGGAGAGAGAGTGGCTGTGGGGCCCACAGGAGAGAGAGTGGCTGTAGGGCCCATGGGAGAGAGAGTGGCTGTGGGGCCCACAGGAGAGAGAGTGGCTGTAGGGCCCAAGGGAGAGAGAGTGGCTGTAGGGCCCACGGGAGATCGAGTGGCTGTGGGGCCCACGGGAGAGAGAGTGTCTCTGGGGCCCAGGGAAGGGAAAGAGAGGGAGAGAGAGTAGCTGTTGTGCTCAGGGGAGAGTGTGAGAGAGATAGTGGCTGTGGGGCCCAAGGGAGGGAGGGAGAGACAGTGGTTTTGGTGCCCAGGTGAGAGTGACAGAAACAGAGTGGCTGGGGGGCTCAGGAGAGAGAGAGAGGGGGAGAGAGAGTGGCTCTGGGGCCAAGGAGAGAGAGAGAGGGGGAGAGAGAGTGGCTCTGGGGCCAAGGAGAGAGAGAGATAGAGGCTGTTGGGCCCAGGAGAGAGAGAGAGAGAGTGGCTGTGGGGCTCAGGGGTGGGGGAGTGGCTGTGGGGCCCAGGGGAGGTGGAGTGGCTTTGGGTCCAAGTGAGGGAGAGTGGCTGTGGGGCACAGGGGAGGGAGAGAGGGAGATTGGCTGTGGGGCCCAGGATAGAGAGAGAGAGAGAGAGAGAGTGGCTGTGGGTCTCAGTGGAGGGGGAATGGCAGTGGGGCCCAGGGGAGGGGGAGTGGCAGAAGGGCCCAGGGGAGGGGGAGTGGCAGAAGGGCCCAGGGGAGGGGGAGTGGCAGAAGGGCCCAGGGGAGGGGGAGTGGCAGAGGGGCCCAGGGGAGGGGGAGTGGCAGTGGGGCCCAGGGGAGGGGGAGTGGCAGTGGGGCCCAGGGGAGGGGGAGTGGCAGAAGGGCCCAGGGGAGGGGGAGTGGCAGTGGGGCCCAGGGGAGGGGGAGTGGCAGTGGGGCCCAGGGGAGGGGGAGTGGCAGAAGGGCCCAGGGGAGGGGGAGTGGCTGTGTGTCCCAGGGAGGGTGAGTGGCTGTGTGTCCCAGGGAGGGTGAGTGGCTGTGGGCCTCAAGGGATGGAAACAGAGAGAGAGTGGCTGTGGTGCTCAGTAGGAGAGAGAGTGAGTGTGGCTGTGGGGCACGAGAGAGAGAGAGAGAGAGAGAGAGGGAGGCTGTGGGTCCCAGCAGAGAGAGAGAGAGAGAGAAGAGATTGGCTGTGGGGCCCAGGAGAGAGAGAGAGAAAGAGAGAGAGTGGCCGTGGGGCCCAGGAGAGAGAGAGAGAGAGTGGCTGTAGGGCCCGAGAGAGAGAGAGTGGCCGTGGGGCCCAGGAGAGAGAGAGAGAGAGTGGCCGTGGGGCCCAGGAGAGAGAGAGAGTGGCTGTGAGGCCCAGGAGAGAGAGAGAGAGAGAGAGAGAGGCTGTAGGGCCGAGGGGAGAGAGAGAGAGAGAGAGAGATTGGCGCTGGGGCCCAGGAGAGAGAGTGAGTGAGAGCAAGAGAGAGAGAGAATGTGGCTGTGGCGCCCAGGAGAGAGAAAGAGTGGTTGTGTGGTCCAGGGGAGGGTGAGTGGCTGTGGGGCCTTGTGGGGAGAAAGAGAGAGAAGCTGTGGGGCCCAGGGGAGGGGGAGCAGCAGTGGGGCCCAGGGGAGGGGGAGTGGCTGTGGGGCCCAGGGGAGGGAGAGTGGCTGTGGGGCCCAGGGGAGGGAGAGTGGCTGTGGGGCCCAGGGGAGGGAGAGTGGCTGTGGGGCCCAGGGGAGGGAGAGTGGCTGTGGGCCCAGGGGCAGGAGTGAGAGAGAGAGAGAGAGTGGCTGTGGGGCTCAGGGGATAGTGAGAGAGCGAGAGAGTGGCTTTGGGGCTCAGGAGAGAGAGAGAGTGGCTGTGCGGCCCAGGTGAGAGTGACAGAAAGAGAGTGGCTGGGGGGCTCAGGAGAGAGAGTGAGAGAGAGAGATTGGCTGTGGGGCCCACAGGAGAGAGACAGAAAGAGGCAGAGAGTGACTGTGGGGCCCAGGAGAGTGAGGGGGAGAGAGAGTGGCTGTGGGGCCAAGGAGAGAGAGAGAGAGGCTGTGGGGCTCAGGGGAGGGAGATTGGCTGTGAGCCCCAGGAGAGAGAGAGAGGGAAAGCAGGAGAGAGAGAGGCTGTGGGGACCAGGAGAGAGAGAGAGAGAGAGCGAGAGAGAGAGAGAGACTGGCTGTGGGGCCCAGGGGAGGGGGCGCGGCAGTGGTGTCCATGGGAGGGACAGTGGCTGTGGGCACACGGGAGAGACAGTGGCTGTGGGTCCCAGGGGAGGGAGAGTGGCTGTGGTGCCCAGGGGAGGGAGAGTGGCTGTGGTGCCCAGGGGAGGGAGAGTGGCTGTGGGGCCCAGGGGATGGAGTGAGAGAGAGAGAGTAGCTTTGGGGCTCAGGGGATAATAAGAGAGCGAGAGAGTGGCAGTGGGGCTCAGGAGAGAGAGAGAGAGAGAGAGTGGCTGTGTGGCCCAGGGGAGAGAGAGAGAGAGAGAGAGAGGTTGTGGGGCCCCGGAGAGAGAGTGATAGAGAGAGTGGCTGTGGGGCCCAAGGGAGGGAGAGAGAGACAGTGGTTTTGGGGCCCAGGTGAGAGTGACAGAAAGAGAGTGGCTGGGGGGCTCAGGAGAGAGAGTGAGAGAGAGAGATTGGGTGTGGGGCCCACAGGAGAGAGACAGAAAGAGGGAGAGAGTGACTGTGGGGCCCAGGAGAGAGAGAGAGAGTGGCAGTGGGGCCCCGGCGAGGTAGAGAGGGAGATTTGCTGTGAGGCCTAGGAGAGAGAGAGAGGGATAGTGGCTGTGAGGCCCAGGAGAGAGAGAGAGGGAGATAGTGGCTGTGGGGCCAAGGAGAGAGAGAGTGAGAGAGAGAGACTGTGGGGCTCAGGTGAGAGAGAGAGAGAGACTGTGGGGCCCAGGGGAGAGAGAGAGAGAGAGAGAGTGGTTGTGGGGCCCAGGAGAGAGAGAGAGACAGAGACTGTGGGGCCCAGGGGAGAGAGAGAGAGAGAGAGAGAGAGTGGCTGTGGGGCCCAGGAGAGAGAGAGAGACAGAGACTGTGGGGCCCAGGGGAGAGAGAGAGAGAGAGAGAGAGAGTGGCTGTGGGGCCGAGGAGAGAGAGAGAGTGGCTGTGGGGCCCAGGAGAGAGAGAGAGGGAGAGAGAGAGAGGCTGTGGGTCCCAGAGGAGAGAGAGAGAAATAGAGAGAGAGGCTGTAGGGCCGAGGGGAGAGAGAGAGAGAGAGAGATTGGCGCTGGGGCCCAGGAGAGGGAGAGAGAGAGTGGCTGTGGGGCCCAGGATAGAGAGTGAGTGAGAGCAAGAGAGAGAGAGAATGTGGCTGTGGCGCCCAGGAGAGAGAGAGAGAGAGAGGCTGTGGGGCCCAGGGGAGGGGGAGTGGCTGTGGGGCCTTGTGGGGAGAGAGAGAGAGGCACTGTGGGTCCCAGGAGAGAGAGAGAGAGAGAGAGATTGGCTGTGGGTCCCAGGGGAGGGGGAGTGGCAATGGGGCCCAGGGGAGGGGGAGTGGCAATGGGGCCCAGGGGAGGGGGAGTGGCAATGGGGCCCAGGGGAGGGGGTGTGGCAATGGGGCCCAGGGGAGGGGGAGTGGCAGTGGTGCCCATGGGAGGGACAGTGGCTGTGGGGCACACGGGAGAGACAGTGGCTGTGGGTCCCAGGGGAGGTAGAGTGTCTGTGGGTCCCAGGGGAGGGAGAGTGTCTGTGGGTCCCAGGGGAGGGAGAGTGGCTGTGGTGCCCAGGGGAGGGAGAGTGGTTGTGGGGCATAGGGGACGGCGTGAGAGAGAGAGAGAGAGGCTGTGGGGCCCAGGAGAGAGAGTGGCTGTGGGGCCCAGGGGAGGGAGAGAGAGACAGTGGTTTTGGGGCCCAGGTGAGAGTGACAGAAAGAGAGTGGCTGGGGGGCTCAGGAGAGAGAGTGAGAGAGAGAGATTGGGTGTGGGGCCCACAGGAGGGAGTCAGAAAGATGGAGAGAGTGACTGTGGGGCCCAGGAGAGAGAGAGAGAGAGAGAGATTGGCTGTATGTCCCAGGGGAGGGGGAGTGGCTGTGGGGCCTTGTGGGGAGAGATAGAGAGGCGCTGTGGGTCCCAGCAGAGAGAGAGAGAGATTGGCTGTGGGGCCCAGGGGAGGGGGAGTGGCAATGGGGCCCAGGGGCGGGGGCGCGGCAGTGGTGCCCATGGGAGAGACAGTGGCTGTGGGTCCCAGGGGAGGGAGAGTGGCTGTGGGGCATAGGGGAAGGAGTGAGAGAGAGAGAGTAGCTGTGGGGCTCAGGGGATAATAAGAGAGCGAGAGAGTGGCAGTGGGGCTCAGGAGACAGAGAGAGAGAGAGTGGCTGTGCGGCCCAGGAGAGAGAGTGATAGAGAGAATGGCTGTGGGGCCGAAGGGAGGGAGAGAGAGACAGTGGTTTTGGGGCCCAGATGAGAGTGACAGAAAGAGAGTGGCTGGGGTGCTCAGGAGAGAGAGAGAGAACGAGAGATTGGCTGTGGGGCCCACAGGAGAGAGAGAGAGAGAGAGAGAGAGACAGAGGGAGTCGTTGTGGGGCCAGGAGAGATAGAGAGAGAGGGGGAGGTTGTCAGTCCCAGGAGAGAGAGAGAGAGAGAGAGAGAGAGAGGCTGTGGGTCCCAGAGGAGAGAGAGAAATAGAGAGAGAGGCTGTAGGGCCGAGGGGAGAGAGAGAGAGAGGCTGTGGGTCCCAGAGGAGAGAGAGAAATAGAGAGAGAGGCTGTAGGGCCGAGGGGGAGAGAGAGAGAGAGGCTGTGGGTCCCAGAGGAGAGAGAGAAATAGAGAGAGAGGCTGTAGGGCCGAGGGGAGAGAGAGAGAGAGGCTGTGGGTCCCAGAGGAGAGAGAGAAATAGAGAGAGAGGCTGTAGGGCCGAGGGGAGAGAGAGAGAGAGAGAGAGACCCTGGGGCCCAGGAGAGAGAGAGTGAGAGGATTTGGGGCCCAGGATAGAGAGTGAGTGAGAGCAAGAGAGAGAGTGAATGTGGCTGTGGCGCCCAGGAGAGAGAGAGAATTTGTGGGGCCCAGGAGAGATAGAGAGAGAGAGAGATTGGCTGTGGGGCCCAGGGGAGGGGGAGTGGCAATGGGGCCCAGGGGAGGGGGAGTGGCAATGGGGCCCAGGGGAGGTAGAGAGGGAGATTGGCTGTGAGCCCCAGGAGAGAGAGAGAGGGAAAGCAGGAGAGAGAGAGGCTGTGGGGACCAGGAGAGAGAGAGAGAGAGCGAGAGAGAGAGAGAGACTGGCTGTGGGGCCCAGGGGAGGGGGAGCGGCAATGGGGCCCAGGGGAGGGGGCGCGGCAGTGGTGCCCATTGGAGGGACAGTGGCTGTGGGCACACGGGAGAGACAGTGGCTGTGGGTCCCAGGGGAGGGAGAGTGGCTGTGGGTCCCAGGGGAGCCAGAGTGGCTGTGGTGCCCAGGGAAGAGAGAGTGGCTGTGGGGCCCAGGGGATGGAGTGAGAGAGAGAGAGTAGCTGTGGGGCTCAGGGGATAATAAGAGAGCGAGAGAGTGGCAGTGGGGCTCAGGAGAGAGAGAGTGATAGAGAGAGTGGCTGTGGGGCCCAAGGGAGGGAGAGAGAGACAGTGGTTTTGGGGCCCAGGTGAGACTGACAAAAAGAGAGTGGCTGGGGGGCTCAGGAGAGAGAGTGAGAGAGAGAGATTGGGTGTGGGGCCCACAGGAGAGAGACAGAAAGAGGGAGAGAGTGACTGTGGGGCCCAGGAGAGAGAGGGGGAGAGAGAGTGGCTGTGGGGCCAAGGAGAGAGAGAGAGAGAGTGGCAGTGGGGCCCCGGCGAGGTAGAGGGAGATTTGCTGTGAGGCCTAGGAGAGAGAGAGAGGGATAGTGGCTGTGAGGCCCAGGAGAGAGAGAGAGGGAGATAGTGGCTGTGGGGCCCAGGAGAGAGAGAGAGAGTGGCTGTGGGGCCCAGGAGAGAGGGAGAGAGAGAGAGAAAGAGAGTGGTTGTGGGGCCCAGGACAGTGAGAGAGAGAGACTGTGGGGCCCAGGAGAGAGAGAGAGAGTGGCTGTGGGGCCCAGGGGAGAGAGAGAGAGAGAGAGTGGCTGTGGGGCCCAGGAGAGAGAGAGAGGTGGACTTTTTGGGTCCCAGGAGAGAGAGAGAGAGAGGGGGAGGTTGTCGGTCCCAGGAGAGAGAGAGAGAAAGAGAGAGTGGCTGCAGGGCCCAGGAGAGGGAGAGAGAGTGGCTGTGGGGCTCAGGGGGGGGGGAGTGGCTGTGTGTCCCAGGGAGGGTGAGTGGCTGTGGGCCTCAAGGGATGGATACAGAGAGAGAGTGGCTGTGGTGCTCACTAGGAGAGAGAGTGATTGTGGCTGTGGGGCCCAGGAGAGAGAGAGAGAGAGAGAGATAGTGGCTGTGTGGCCCAGGAGAGAGAGAGAGATTGGCTGTGGTGCTCAGTAGGAGAGAGAGTGAGTGTGGCTGTGGGGCCCAGGAGAGAGAGAGAGAGAGAGAGTGGCTGTGGGGCGCAGGGGAGGGGGAGCGGCAATGGGGCCCAGGGAGAGGGAGTGGCTGCGGTGCCCACGGGAGAGAGAGTGGCTGTGCTGCCCATGGGAGAGTTGCTCTGGGGCCCACGAGAGAGAGAGTGGCTGTGGGGCCCACGGGAGTGAGAGTGGCTTTGGGGCCCACGGGAGAGAAAGTGGCTGTGGGGCCCACAGGAGGGAGAGTGGCTGTTTGGCCCACGGGAGAGAGAGTGGCTGTGGGGCCCACAGGAGGGAGAGTGGCTGTGGGGTCCAGGGGAGAGAGACAGAGGCTACAGGGCCCAGAGAGAGTGAGTGTGGCTGTGGGACCCAGGCGGCAAGGGTGACAGAGGCTCTGGGTCCTGGGGGGAGAGAGATCCTGTAGGGCCAGGAGAGAGAGAGAAAGAGTCTGCGGGCCCTGGGAGTGTGTGAGAGGGAAAGAGTGAGTGAGTATTGAAGTGGGAGAGAATGAGTGAGTGTGTTTGTGGAAGAGAGGGCAGGAGTGAGTGAGTGCATGTGAGAGTGAGAAAAAGTGATTGTGCATGTGAGAGAAACATATACACTAGGAGCAGCAGTAGGCCATTCGGCCCTTCGAACCTGTTCCGCCATTCATTATAATCATGGCTGATCATCCAACTCAATAGCCTGCCCCCTCTTTCTCCCCATATCCTTTTGCTCCCTTTCACCCCAAGAACTATATCTAACTCCTTCTTGAAAATATACAATGTTTTGGCCTCAACTACTTTCTGTGGTAGTGAATTCCATAGGCTCACCACTCTCTGGGTGAAGAAATTTCTCGTAATCTCAATCCTAAATTGTCTACCACATATCCTCAGACTGTGACCCCTTGTTCTGGACTCCCCCACCCTCGGGAACATCCTTCCTGCTTCTACCCAGTCTAGTTCTGTTAGAATTTTATAGGTTTCCATGAGATCCCCCTCATTCTTCTGAACTCCAGCGAATATAATCCTAATCGACTCAATCTCTCCTCATATGTCAGTCCCGCCATTCCAGGAATCAGTCGGGTAAACCTTTGCTGCACTCCTTCTATAGCAAGAACATCCTTCCTCAGATAAGGAGACCATAACTGCACACAATATTCCAGGTGTGGTCTCACCAATGCCCTGTACAATTGCAGCAAGACATCCTTGTTCCTGTACTCGAATCCTCTGGCTATGAAGACCAACAAACTATTTGCCTTCTTTACCACCCAGGTCTCGTTGTACATTCCCCTCAAAAAGAGAGAGGGAGAGAGTATGAGTGTGTGCCTGGGAGAGAGTCAGTGAGTGTATGAGTGTGAGAGGGAGAGAGTGAGTGTACATGGGAGAGTGAGAGATTGAATGTGTGTGAGAATTCGGGAGAGAGACTGTGTGCGTGAGAGTGGGAGACAGTGAATGACTGTATGAGAGAGAATGAGTATATATCTGGGAGAAAGTGATTGAGTGTGTGTGTGAGAGAGAGGGGGAGAGAGCGAGTGAGAGAGAGAGTTAGTGTGCGTGAGAGGGTGAGAGTGAGTGCATGACAGAGGGAGAGATTGAGTGTGCATGAGAGGGAGCATTTGAGTGTGTGTGAGAGGGAGGGATTGAGTGCGTGTGAGAGAGAAATATTAAGTGAGTGTGTGTGTGTGTGAGAGAGAGGGAGATTGAGAGTATGTGTGTGTCTGTGTTATGACACAGCTGTTGCTAAAGCTGAGTTATTTAAAAATCCCAGAGGGAAACTTAAAACAACTGTCATAACCTATAATTTTAAGTGGTATGTTTGAGTTGCGACTCTAAATTCAGGAATCAGGCCACCAGTCATTGAGGTTTTACATTAAACTAAATGAAACATTTTATTAATTTACACAAGTTAAATATATACACGTGGCTACAAATTACTATTATCATAACTTTTAACAAATTCCCAAACAAACCTGCATTAAGGCAACAGCAATCCTTAGCCTTTCAGCAAACACCAGGCAAAGCATTTTCACCTTACAAATTCAAAAAAGGGGTTACTTTCACTTTGGTTCCTGTGGAGACAGTTGTAGGCCTACAGCTGCTTTGATCTTACATTGCCTCTGCCCTGAACACACACAAAATTGCTGTCTGTTATACCTAGCTCATTGAATGTAAATTCTCATTGTATCGCCAGCCTCTTCTAACAATAAAGCCCCTTTCTTAGTACCAATTTTATTAGTAATATAAACATATTGCTTGGTCTCTGCTAGATAGGTGCCAGACTTCACACCCATTCTTGAATGCTCTATTTTAGAAAATGCAAATGCACTCTACTTCTCTTACATCTCAAAACTAGTACACATCAAAGCACCCAGACTAACTGGCTTTTATCCAATTAAGAAACACCCATAGACTAAACCTCTATTTTAAAAGAAAAATATTTTCCAGAAATATTATATATTTTACTAGCTTCATGATTGTCTGTGCATGTGTGAGAAAGAAAGTGGGAGACACTGCGAGTGTATGTGAGAGAGAGGGGAGAGTGCGTGTGTCTGGGAGAGTGAGAGGGGGGAGAGAGTGATTGCAGGTCTGGGAGAGAGGGAAGCAGTCTATGTGCATCAGAGGGAGAGAGTCAGTGAGAGAGGGAGAGAGTTAGTGTGTGTGAGAGGGAATGAGTTAGTGTGTGTGAGAGTGTGAGAGAAAGTACTTGTCTGGGAGAGAGGGAAATAGTAAGTGTCATGCGAGGGAGAGAGTCAATGTATGTGAGAGGGAGAGAGTCAGTGTGTGTAAGAGGGAGAGAGTGATGTGAGAGAGAAGGAGATAGTGACTGAGTATGAGAGAGAGTGAGTGTATGTGAGAGGGAGAGACTCAGCATGTGTGTGAGAGGCAGAGATTGAATGTGTGTGGGAAAGACAGTGAGAGGGTGAGTGTTTGTGTGTGAGAGGGAGAGACTGACTTTGTGTGTGGGAGAGGGAGTGAGTGTGTTTGTCAGAGAAGGACTGAGTGTGTGTGGGAGAGAAAGCAGGAGAGTGAATGAGTAAGTTTGTGAGAGAGAGGTAGAGTGTCTGAGTGCGAGAGAGAGACAGAGTTTGCATGTGTGAAAGAGATGGAGAGAGTCGTGAGTGTGTGAGGGAGCGAGCGAATGAGCATGATTGTGTGATAACATGAGTGAGTGTGTGTGAGATAGACCGAGAAAGTGAGTACGTTTGAGAGAGAGAGGGAGAGAGTTAGTGCATGTGTGTGTGAGAAGAAGTGAATGAGTAATTGTAGGTGTGATAGGGAGGGAGGGAGTGAATGAGTGTGTGAGAGTGGGAGACGGTGAGTGTGCATGTGAGAAAGAGGTGGTGTGTGTGTCTGGGAGAGAGTGAATGTGTGTGAGAAGAGGGGGGAGTGTGTGTGAGAGGTGAGAGTGGGTGATTGAGTGTATGAGAGAGGGAGAGAGATTTTTGTGTGAGAGAGGGACTGAGTGTGTGTATGAAATGGACTGAGTGTGTGTATGTGTGAGAGACAGTGAGAGACTGAGTGAGTGTTTGTGAGAAAAAAACGGGAGAGAGTGAATGAGAGTTTGTGTGTGAGAGAGGAACTGAGGGAGAGTATGTGAATGAGAGAGAGAGATTTTGTGTGTGAGAGAGAGGGAAAGAATGAGTGAGTGTGTGAGAGAGAGTGAGCGTGTGTGATAGTGTGAGTGAGTGTGTGTGAGAGAGGGAGAGAGTGAGTGTGTGTTTGTGAGAGAGCAGGAGGGAGAGTTTGTGAGTGAGAGAGTTTGCACGTGTGAGAGAGAGAAAGAGTGAGTGAGATAGTGTGTGTGTGTGTGACACAGAGGGAGTGAACGTGTGTGTGTGAGAGAGGGAGGGAGTGAGTGTGTGTGTGTGAGAGAGAGGGAGAGAGTGATTGTGTGTGAGGGAGAGGGAGACAGTTAGTGAGTGTGTGTATGTGAGAGAGAGAGGGGGGGAGAAAGAGTGTATGTGTGTGTGAGAGAGAGTGAGAAAGAGTTTGTGTGTTTGTATGAGAGAGAGTGCGTGCACGCGCAAAGGAGGGAGAAAGACAGTGAATGTGTTGGAAAGACAGAGTGAGTATGTGAGTGACAGGGAGAGAATCAGTCTGTGAGACAGAGAGAGGGTGTGTGTGTGGGAGAGGGAGCATGTGTATCTGTGTGAGAGAGATGAAGTGAATGATTTTGAGTGTGTGTTTGTGAGAGAGTGAGTGATTGTGTATGTGTGCAAGAATGTGCTTGTGTGCAAGAGAGATGGAGAGAGTGAGCGATTGTGTGTGTGAGAGAGAGATGGAGAGAGTGAGTGATTGTGTGCAAGAGGTAGATTATGAGTGTGTGTGTGAGGGACAGAGGGAGAGCGTGAGTGTGTGAGAGAGGTAGAATGTGAGTCTGTGTGAGAGAGAGAGAGGGGAAGTGAGTGATTGTGTTTGCGAGAGTGTGTGTGTTTGTGTGTGTGAGAGAGTGAGTGATTGTGTGAGTGTGAGAGAGAGATGGGGAAAGAGTGAATGACTGTCTGTGTAGTAGATGGAAAATGTGTGTGTAAGAGGGAGTGAGTGATTGAGATTATGTGTGTGTGTGTATGTGGGTGTATGTGTCGGAAAGAATGTGTGTGTGTGTCAGGGACAGAGTGATTGTGTGCCTGTGTATCAGTGAGATGGGGAAAGAGTAAGTAATTGTGTGCGCGTGTGTGTGATAGAGAGTGAGATTGAGAGATTGTGTGTATGAGGGAGAGAGAGAGAATGACAGTGAGTGTTTGTGTGTGTGTGAGGGAGACAGAGTGAGTGTGTGTGAGAGAAAAAGAGAGTGATTGTACGCGTGACAGAGGAGGAGTGGTTGGGTGTGAGAGACATAGAATATGAGTATGTGTGTGAGAGAGAGATTGTGATAGATTGTGTGTGGGAGAGAGAGGGAGAGTGTGTGTGTGGGAGAGAGAGGGAGAGTGTGTGTGGAAGAGAGAGGGAGAGTGTGTGTGTGGAAGAGAGAGGGAGAGTGTGTGTGTGGAAGAGAGAGGGAGAGTGTGTGTGTGGAAGAGAGAGGGAGAGTGTGTGTGTGGGAGAGAGAGGGAGAGTGTGTGCGGGAGAGAGAGGGAGAGTGTGTGTGTGGGAGAGAGGGAGAGTGTGTGTGTGGGAGAGAGAGGGAGAGTGTGTGTGTGGAGAGGGAGAGTGTGTGCGTGGAAGAGACAGGGATTGTATGGGGGAGAGAGAGTGAGAGTGTGTGTGTGGGAGAGAGAGGGAGAGTTTGTGTGTGGGAGAGAGAGGGAGAGTTTGTGTGAGGGAGAGAGAAAGAGATTGTGTGTGGGAGAGAGAAGGAGAGTGTGTGTGTGGGAGAGAGATTGAAAGTTTGTGTGGGAGAGCGAGGGAGAGTGTATGTGTGGGAGAGAGAGGGAGAGTGTGTGTGGGAGAGAGAGGGAGAGTGTATGTGTGGGAGAGAGAGTGGGAGTGTATGTGTGGGAGAGAGAGGGATAGTGTGTGCGTGGGAGAGAGAGGGACAGTGCGTGTGGGAGAGAGAGGGAGAGTGTGTTTGTGGCAGAGAGAGGGAGTGTATGGGGGAGAGAGAGTGAGAGCGTGTGTGGGAGAGAGAAGGAGAGCCTGTGTGGAAGAGAGAAGAAGAGTGTGCGTGTCGGAGAGTGAGGGAGTGTCTGTGTGTGGGAGAGTGATGGAGTGCGTGGGTGTGGGAGAGAGGGGGATATTTTGTGTGGGAGAGAGAGAAAGAGTGTATGTGTGGGAGAGAGAGGGAGAGTTTGTGTGTGCGTGAGAGTGTGAGAGTGTGTGTGGGAGAGAGAGGGAGAATGCGTGTTGGAGAGGGAGGGAGTGTGTGTGTGTGGGAGAGAGATGGAAAGTGTGTGTGTGGGAGAGAGAGGGTGAGAGTATGTGTCGGAGAGAGAGGGAGAGTGTGTATGTGGGAGAGAGAGGGAGTGTGTGTGTGGGAGACAGGGTGATTGTGTGTGGGAGAGAAAAGTATAGTGTGTGTGGGAGAGAGAATGAGAGTGTGAGTGGGAGAGAGAAGGAGACCGTGTGTGCGGGAGAGAGAGGGAGAGTTGTGTGTGGGAGAGAGAGATAGTGTGTGTGTGGGAGAGAGAGAGAGTGTGTTTGGGAGAGAGGGGGAGAGTGTGTATGGGAGGGAGAGGGAGAGTGTGAGTGTGGGAGGGAGAGGGAGAGTGTGTGTGTGGAAGGGAGAGGGAGAGTGTGTGTGTGGAAGGGAGAGGGAGAGTGTGTGTGTGAAAGAGAGGGAGAGTGTATGTTTGGAAGAGTGTGTGTCTGGGAGAGAGATGGAGTGTGCGTGTGTTGGAGAGAGAGAGTGTCTGTGTGGGAGAGAGAGGGAGAGTGTATGTGTGAGAGAGAGATGGAGAGTGTGTGTCTGGCAGAGAGAGTGAGTGTATGGGGGAGAGAGAGTGAGAGCGTGTGTGGGAGAGAGAGTGAGAGCGTGTGTGGGAGAGAGAAGTAGAGCCTGTGTAGGAGAGAGAAGGAGAGTGTGTGTGTGGGAGAGAGAGGGAGTGTCTGTGTGCGGGAGAGTAATGGAGTGTGTGGGTGTGGGAGAGAGGGTGATATTTTGTGTGGGAGAGAGAGAAAGAGTGTATGTGTGGGAGAGAGAGGGAGAGTTGTGTGTGGGAGAGAGAGATAGTGTGTGTGTGGGAGAGAGAGAGAGTGTGTTTGGGAGAGAGGGGGAGAGTGTGTATGGGAGTGAGAGGGAGAGTGTGAGTGTGGGAGGGAGAGGGACAGTGTGTATGTGGGAGAGAGAGGGAGTGTGTGTGTGGGAGACATGGTGATTGTGTATGGCAGAGAGAAGGAGAGTGTGTGTGGGAGAGAAAAGGAAAGTGTGTTTGGGAGAGAAAAGTATAGTGTGTGTGGGAGAGAGAGTGAGAGTGTGTGTGGAAGAGAGAGGGAGAGTGTGTGTGTGGGAGAGAGAGGGAGAGTGTGTGTGTGGGAGAGAGGGAGAGTGTGTGTGTGGGAGAGAGAGGGAGAGTGTGTGTGTGGAGAGGGAGAGTGTGTGCGTGGAAGAGACAGGGATTGTATGGGGGAGAGAGAGTGAGAGTGTGTGTGTGGGAGAGAGAGGGAGAGTTTGTGTGTGGGAGAGAGAGGGAGAGTTTGTGTGAGGGAGAGAGAAAGAGATTGTGTGTGGGAGAGAGAAGGAGAGTGTGTGTGTGGGAGAGAGATTGAAAGTTTGTGTGGGAGAGCGAGGGAGAGTGTATGTGTGGGAGAGAGAGGGAGAGTGTGTGTGGGAGAGAGAGGGAGAGTGTATGTGTGGGAGAGAGAGTGGGAGTGTATGTGTGGGAGAGAGAGGGATAGTGTGTGCGTGGGAGAGAGAGGGAGAGTGTGTGTGGGAGAGAGAGGGAGAGTGTGTGTGGGAGAGAGAGGGAGAGTGTGTGTGAGAGAGGGAGAGTGTGTGTGTGAGAGAGAGAGGGAGAGTGTGTGTGGAAGACTGTGTGTGTGGGACAGGGATGGAGAGTGGGTGTGTGGGAGAGGGATTGAGAGTGTGTGTGTGGGAGAGGGATGGAGAGTGTGTGGGAGAGAGAGAGGGAGACTCTATGTGTGGAAGAGAGAGGGAAGTGTATGGGGGAGAGAGAGGAAGAGTGTATGTGTGGGAGAGAGAGGGAGAGTGTATGTGTGGGAGAGAGAGTGGGAGTGTTTGTGTGGGAGAGAGAGGGATAGTGTGTGCGTGGGAGAGAGAGGGAGAGTGTGTGTGGGAGAGAGAGGGAGAGTGTGTGTGGGAGAGAGAGGGAGAGTGTGTGTGAGAGAGGGAGAGTGTGTGTGTGAGAGAGAGAGGGAGAGTGTGTGTGGAAGACTGTGTGTGTGGGACAGGGATGGAGAGTGGGTGTGTGGGAGAGGGATTGAGAGTGTGTGTGTGGGAGAGGGATGGAGAGTGTGTGGGAGAGAGAGAGGGAGACTCTATGTGTGGAAGAGAGAGGGAAGTGTATGGGGGAGAGAGAGGAAGAGTGTATGTGTGGGAGAGAGAGGGAGAGTGTGTGTGTGGCAGAGAGAAGGAGAGTGTGTGTGTGGGAGAGAGATGGAAAGTGTGTGTGGGAGCGAAAGGGAGAGTGTATGTGTGGGAGAGAGAGGCAGAGTTTATACGTGGGAGAGCGAGGGAGAGTGTGTGTGATGGAGAGAGAGGGAGAATGGGTGTGGGAGAGAGAAGGAGAGTCTGTGTGGGAGAGAGATGTATTGTGTGTGTGTGGGAGAGAGAGGGAGAGTGTATGTGTGGTAGAGAGAGGGGGAGTGTATGTGTGGGAGAGAGAGGGAGAGTGTGTGTGGGAGAGAGAACGAGAGTATGTGTGTGGGAGAGAGAGGGAGAATGTGTGTGGGAGAGAGAGTGATAGGGTGTGTGGGAGAGAGAGGGAGTGTATCTGTGGGAGAGACAGGGAGAATGTATGTGTGGGAGAGAGGGAGAATGTATGTGTGGGAGAGAGGGAGATTGTATGTGTGGGAGAGAGGGAGAATGTATGTGTGGGAGAGAGGGAGAATGTATGTGTGGGAGAGAGGGAGAATGCATGTGTGGGAGAGAGAGGGAGTTTGTGTGTGGGAGAGAGAGGGAGTTTGTGTGTGGGAGAGAGAGGGAGTTTGTGTGTGGGAGAGAGAGGGAGTTTGTGTGTGGGAGAGAGAGGGAGAGTGTGTGTGGTAGACAGAGGGAGAGTGTGTGTTGTAGAGAGAGGGAAAGTGTGTCTGGGAGAGAGAAGAAGAGTGTGTGTTGGAGAGAGAGGGAGAGTGCGTTCATGGGAGAGAGAGGGAGAGTGTATGTTTGGTAGAGAGAGGGCGAGTGTGTGTATGGGGATTGAGAGGGAGAGTGTGTGTGTGGGAGAGAGAGGGAGAGTGTGTGTGAGGGAGAGAGAAGGAGATTGTGTGTGGGAGAGAGAGGGAGAGTGTGTGTGAGGGAAAGAGAAGGAGAATGTGTGGGAGAGAGATCGAGAGTGTGTGTGTGGGAGAGAGAGGGAGAGTGTGTGTGTGGGAGAGAGAGGGAGAGTTGGTGTGTTGGTGAGAGGGAGAGTGTGTGTGTGGGAGAGAGAGGGAGAGTTGGTGTGTTGGCGAGAGGGAGAGTGTGTGTGTGGGAGAGAGAGGGAGAGTGTATGTGGGAGAGAGAGGGAGTGTATGGGGGAGAGAGAGGGAGAGTGTGTGATTGTGTGTGGGCGAGAGAGAGAGAGTGTGCATGTGGGAGAGCGGGGTAGTGTGTGTGTGGGAGAGAGATGGAGAGTGGGTGTGGGAGAAAGAGGGAGAGTGTGTTTGGGAGAGATAGGGAGAGTGTATGTGTGTTGGAGAGAGAGAGAGAGTGTGTATGTGGGAGAGAGAGGGAGTGTGTGTGTGGGAGACAGGGTGATTGTGTGTGGGAGACAGGGTGATTGTGTGTGGGAGACAGGGTGATTGTGTATGGAAAACAGGGTGATTGTGTGTGGGAGACAGGGTGATTGTGTGTGGGAGAGAGAGTGAGAGTGTGAGTGGGAGAGAGAAGGAGACAGTGTGTGTCGAAGAGAGAGGGATAGTTGTGTGTGGCAGAGAGAGAGAGTGTGTGTTTGGGAGAGAGGGGGAGAGTGTGTGTGGGAGGGAGAGGGAGAGTGTGTGTGTGGGAGAGAGAGGGAGAGTGTATGTGTGAGAGGGAGAGGGAGAGTGTGTGTGGGAGAAGAGGGAGAGTTTGTGTTGGAGAGAGAGAGTATCTGTGTGGGAGAGAGAGGGAGAGTGTTGGTGTGGAAGAGTGTGTTTGTGGGAGAGATAGGGAGAGTGTATGTGTGGGATAGAGAGTGAGAGTGTCTGTGTGGGAGAGAGAGGGAGAGTGTATGTGTGAGAGAGAGAGGGAGAGTGTGTTTGTGGCAGAGAGAGGGAGTGTATGGGGGAGAGAGAGTGAGAGCGTGTGTGGGAGAGAGAAGGAGAGCCTGTGTGGAAGAGAGAAGCAGAGTGTGCGTGTCGGAGAGAGAGGGAGTGTCTGTGTGTGGGAGAGTGATGGAGTGTGTGGGTGTGGGAGAGAGGGGGATATTTTGTGTGGGAGAGAGAGAAAGAGTGTATGTGTGGGAGAGAGATGGAGAGTTTGTGTGTGGCTGAGAGTGTGAGAGTGTGTGTGGGAGAGAGAGGGAGAATGCGTGTTGGAGAAGGAGGGAGTGTGTGTGTGTGGGAGAGAGATGGAAAGTGTGTGTGTGGGAGAGAGAGGGTGAGAGTATGTGTCGGAGAGAGAGGGAGAGTGTGTATGGGAGACAGGGTGATTGTGTGTGGGAGAGAAAAGTATAGTGTGTGTGGGAGAGAGAATGAGAGTGTGAGTGGGAGAGAGGAGGAGACCGTGTGTGCGGGAGAGAGAGGGAGAGTTGTGTGTGGGAGAGAGAGATAGTGTGTGTGTGGGAGAGAGAGAGAGAGTGTGTTTGGGAGAGAGGGGGAGAGTGTGTGTGGGAGGGAGAGTGTGAGTGTGAGTGTGGGAGGGAGAGGGAGAGTGTGTGTGTGGAAGGGAGAGGGAGAGTGTGTGTGTGGAAGGGAGAGGGAGAGTGTGTGTGTGAGAGAAAGGGAGAGTGTATGTTTGGAAGAGTGTGTGTCTGGGAGAGAGATGGAGTGTGCGTGTGTTGGAGAGAGAGAGTGTCTGTGTGGGAGAGAGAGGGAGAGTGTATGTGTGAGAGAGAGATGGAGAGTGTGTGTCTGGCAGAGAGAGTGAGTGTATGGGGGAGAGAGAGTGAGAGCGTGTGTGGGAGAGAGAGTGAGAGCGTGTGTGGGAGAGAGAAGTAGAGCCTGTGTAGGAGAGAGAAGGAGAGTGTGTGTGTGGGAGAGAGAGGGAGTGTCTGTGTGCGGGAGAGTAATGGAGTGTGTGGGTGTGGGAGAGAGGGTGATATTTTGTGTGGGAGAGAGAGAAAGAGTGTATGTGTGGGAGAGAGAGGGAGAGTTTGTGTGTGGGTGAGAGTGTGAGAGTGTGTGTGGGAAAGAGGAGAATGCATGTTGGAGAGGGAGGGAGAGTGTGGGTGTGGGAGAGAGATGGAAAGTGTATGTGTAGGAGAGAGAGGGTGAGTGTATGTGTGGGAGAGAGAGGGACAGTGTGTATGTGGGAGAGAGAGGGAGTGTGTGTGTGGGAGACATGGTGATTGTGTGTGGCAGAGAGAAGGAGAGTGTGTGTGGGAGAGAAAAGGAAAGTGTGTTTGGGAGAGAAAAGTATAGTGTGTGTGGGAGAGAGAGTGAGAGTGTGAGTGGGAGAGAGAGGGAGAGTTGTGTGTGGGAGAGAGGGATAGTGTGTGTGGGAGAGAGAGAGAGTGCGTGTTTGGGAGAGAGGGGGAGAGTGTGTGTGGGAGGGAGATGGAGGGTATGTGTGTGTGAGACAGAGGGAGAGTGTTTGTGTGGAAAACTGTGTGTCTGGGAGAGAGATGGAGTGTGTGTGTGTTGGAGAGAGGGAGAGTGTCTGTGTGGGTGCGAGAGGGAGAGTGTATGTGTGGGAAAGAGAGGGAGAGTCTTTGTGTGGCAGAGAGAGGGAGAGTATGGGGTAGAGAGTGAGAGAGTGTATGTTTGGGAGAGAGAGGGAGAGTGTATGAGTGGGAGAGAGAGGGAGAGTGGGTGTGTGGGAGAGAGAAGGAGAGTGTGTGTTGGAGGGGGAGGGAGACTGTGAGTGTGGGAGAGAGAGGGAGAGTGTGTTTGTTTGAGAGAGAGAGGGTGAGTGTGTGTGGGAGAGAGAGGGAGAGTGTGTGTGTGTGAGAGAGAGGGAGAGTGTGTGTGTGGGAGAGAGAGGGAGAGTGTGTGTGTGGGAGAGAGAGGGAGAGTGTCTGTGTGGGAGAGAGAGGGAGAGTGTATTTTTTGGAGAGAGAGGGAGAGTGTGTATGGGGGAGAGAGAGGGAGAGTTTGTGTGGGAGACAGAGTGATTGTGTGTGGGAGAGAGAGGGAGAGTGTGTGTGTGGGAGAGAGGAGAGTGTGTGTGGGAGAGAAATGGATAGTGTGTGTGGGAGAGAGAGTGAGAGTGTATGTGTGGGAGAGAGAGTGAGAGTGTGTGTGTGGGAGAGAGGAGAGTGTGTGTGGGAGAGAGAAGGAGAGTGTGTGTGGGAGAGAGAAGGAGAGTGTGTGTGAGAGAGAAATGGATAGTGTGTGTGGGAGAGAGAGTGGGAGTGTATGTGTGGGAGAGAGAGTGGGAGTGTATGTGTGGGAGAGAGAGTGGGAGTGAATGTGTGGGAGAGAGAGTGGGAGTGTATGTGTGGGAGAGAGAGTGGGAGTGTATGTGTGGGAAAGAGAGTGGGAGTGTGTGTGTGGGAGAGAGAGGGAGAGTGTGTGTGTGAGAGAGAGGGAGATTGTGTGTGGGAGAGAGTGGGAGAGTGAGTGTGTGTGTGAGAGAGGGAGAGAGTTTGTGTGGAAGAGTGTGTGTGGGAGAGAGAGGGAGAGTTTATGTGTGGGAGAGAAAGGGAGTGTCTGTGTGCGGGAAAGTAATGGAGTGTTTGGCTGTGGGATAGAAGGGGATATTTTGTGTGGGAGAGAGAGAGAGAGAGTATATGTGTGGGAGAGAGATGGTGAGTGTATGTATGGGAGAGAGAGGGAGAATTTGTGTGTGGGAGAGAGAGTGAGTGTGTGAGTGGGAGAGAGAAGGAGACAGTGTATGTGGGAGAGAGAGGGAAAGTTGTGTGTTAGAGAGAGGGATAGTATGTGTGTGGCAGAGAGAGAGTGTGTTTGGTAGAGAGGGGGAGAGTGTGTGTGGGAGGGAGAGGGAGAGTGTGTGTGTGGAAGAGTGTGTGTCTGCGAGCGAGATGGAGTGTGTGTGTGTTGGAGAGAGAGAGAGAGAGTATGTGGAAGAGAAAGGGAGAGTATGTGTGTGGCAAAGAGAGGTAGTGTATGGGGGAAAGAGACGAGAAGTGTATGTTTGGGAGAGAGAGGGAGAGTTTATGAGTGGGAGAGAGAGGGAGAATGGGTGTGTGGGAGAGTGATGGAGAATGCATGTGTGGGAGAGAGAAGGAGAGTGTGTGTTGGAGGGGGAGGGAGAGTGCATGTGTTGGAGAGAGTGTGTGGAAGAAAGTTGGAGAGGGTGTGTGGGAGAGAGATTGAGACTGTATGTGTGGGAGAGAGAGGGAGAGTGTATATGTGGGAGAGAGAGGGATAGTGTGTTTGTTCGAGAGAGAGGGTGAGTGTGTGTAGTAGAGAGAGGGAGACTGTGTATGTGGGAGAGAGAGGGAGTGTATGGGGGAGAGAGAGGGAGAATTTGTGTGGGAGACAGGGTGATTGTGTGTGGGAGAGAGAGGGAGAGTGCGTGTGTGGGAGAGAGATGGAAAGTGTATGTGGGAGAGAGAGGGAGAGTATATGTGAGGGAGAGTTAGGGAGTGTGTCTGTGTGGGAGAGTGTTTGTGTGGGAGAGAGATGGAGAGTGTATGTGTGGGAGAGAGCGGGAGAGTGTGTATGTGGGAGAGAGAGGGAGAGTGTGTGTGTCAGAGAGAGGGAGAGTGTATCTGTGGGAGAGACAGGGAGAATGTATGTGTGGGAAAGAGAGGGAGATTGTGTCTTGGAGTGAGAACGAGATTATGTGTGTGGGAGAGAGAGGGAGTGTGTGTGAGTGGGAGAGAGAGTGATAGGGTGTGTGGGAGAGAGAGGGAGAGTATATCTGTGGGAGAGACAGGGAGAATGTATGTGTGGGAGAGAGAGGTAGAGTCTGTGTGGGAGAGGGAAGGAAAGTGTGTGTGTGGGAGAGAGAGGGATAGTGTGTGTGTGGGAGAGGGAGGGATAGTGTGTGTGTGGTAGACAGAGGGAGAGTGTGTCTGGTAGACAGAGGGAGAGTGTGTGTGGTAGACAGAGGGATAGTTTGTGATTTGTAGAGAGAGGGAAGTGTGTCTGGGAGAGAGAAGAAGAGTGTGCGTTGGAGAGAGAGGGAGTGTGCATTCATGGGAGAGAGAGGGAGAGTGTATGTTTTGGAGAGAGAGGGCGAGTGTGTATGTGGCAGAGAGAGTGAGAGCGTGTGTGGGAGAGAGAAGGAGAGTGTGTGTGTGGGAGAGAGAGGGAGTGTCTGTGTGCGGGAGAGTAATGGAATGTGTGGGTCAGGGAGAGAGGGGGATATCTTGTGTGGGAGAGAGAGCAAGAGTGTATGTGTGGGAGAGAGAGGGAGAGTTTGTGTGTGGGAGAGAGAGGGAGAATGCGTGTTGGAGAGGGAGGGAGAGTGTGTGTGTGGGAGAGAGATGGAACGTGTGTGTGTGTGGGAGAGAGAGGGTGAGTGTATGTGTGGGAGAGAGAGGGAGAGTGTGTATGTGGGAGAGAGAGGGAGTGTGTGTGTGTGGGAGACAGGGTGATTGTGAGTGGGAGAGAGAAGGAGACAGTGTGTGTGGGAGAGAGAGGGAGATTTGTGTGTGGGAGAGAGGGATAGTGTGTGTGTGTGTGGGAGAGAGAGAGAGTGTGTTTGGGAGAGAGGGGCAGAGTGTGTGCTCGAGGGAGAGGGAGAGTGTGTGTGTTTGAGAGAGATGGAGAGTGTGTGTTTGGAAGAGTGTGTGTCTGGGAGAGAGATGGAGTGCGTGTGTGTTGGAGAGAGAGAGAGTGTCTGTGTGGGAGAGAGAGGGAGAGCTGTGTGTGGGAGAGAGAGGGAGAGCTGTGTGTGGGAGAGTGGGATAGTGTGTGTGTGGGAGAGAGAGAGAGTGTGTTTTGGAGAGAGATGGAGTGTGTGTGTGTGTTGGAGAGAAAGGCAGAGTGTATGTGTTGGAGAGAAAGGGAGAGTCTGTGTGTGGCAGAGAGAGGTAGAGTATGGGGGAGAGAGAGAGAGTGTGTGTTTGGGAGAGAGAGGGAGAGTGTATGAGTGGGAGAGAGGGGGAGAGTGGGTGTCTGGGAGGGAGATGTAGAATTTATGTGTGGGAGATAGAAGGAGAGTGTGTGTTGGAGGGTGTGGGAGAGTGTGTGTGTGGGAGAGAGAGGGAGAGTGTGTGTGAGAGAGAGAGGGAGAGTGTGTGTGGGAGAGAGAGGGAGAGTGTGTGTGGGAGAGAGAGGGAGTGTGTGTGTGAGAGAGGGAGGGAGAGTGTGTGTGGGAGAGAGAGGGTGAGTGTGTGTGTGAGAGAGGGAGAGTGTTTGTGTGGAAGATTGTGTGTGTGGGAGAGAGAGGGAGAATGTATGTGTGGGAGAGAAAGGGAGTGTCTGTGGGCGGGAGAGTAATGGAATGTTTGGCTGTGGGAGAGAAGGGGATATTTTGTGTGGGAGAGAGAGAGAGAGTGTATGTTTGGGAGAGAGATGGTGAGTGTATGTGTCGGAGAGAGACGGAGAGTCTGTTTGTGGGAGACGGAGGGAGAGTGTTTTTTGTGAGAGAGAGGGAGAGTGTGTATATGGGAGAGAGAGGGAGTGTATGAGGGAGAGAGAGGGAAGTGTGTGTGTGGGCGAGGGAAGGAGAGTGTGTGTGGGAGTGAAAAGGAGAGTGTGTGGGGGCGAGGGAGGGAGAGTGTGTGTGTGTGAGAGGCAGGGAGAGTGTGTGTGTGGGCGAGGGTGGGAGAGGGTGTGTGGGAGAGAGGGAGAGTGTATGTATGGGAGAGAGGGTATGTCGAAGAGAGAGGGAGGGTCTTTGTGAGGGAGAGTGTGTGTGTGGGAGAGAGAGAGAGAGAGAGTGTGTGTGGCAGAGAGCGGGAGTGTATGGGGGAGAGAGAGTTAGAGTGTGTGTTGGAGACAGAAGGAGAGTATGTGGGGAGAGAAGGAGATTGTGTGTGAGGGAGAGAGAGGGAGAGTGTGTGTGTGGGAGAGAGATGGAGTGTGTGGGTGTGGGGGAGAGAGGGAGAGTGTGTTTTGTTGAGAGAGAGAGAGAGAGAGAGTATGTTTGGGAGAGAGAGGGAGAATGTTTGTGTGGGAGAGAGAGGGAGAGTGTTTGTGTGGGTGGGAGAGTGAGAGTGTGTGTGGGAGAGAGAGGGAGAATGTGTGTGGAAGAGAGAGGGAGAGTGTGTGTGTGGGAGACAAATGGAAAGTGTGTGTTGCAAAGAGAGGGAGAGTGTATGTGTTGGAGACACAGGGAGAGTGTGTGGGAGAGAGTGTGAGAGTGTGTGGGAGAGAAAGGGAGAGTGTAGCTGTGGGAGAGACTTGGAGAATGTATGTGTGGGAGAGGGATGGAGAGTGTGTGTGTGGGAGAGAGAGGGAGAGTGTGTGTGGGAGAGAGATGGAGAGTCTATGTGGGAGAGAGAAGGAGATTGCATTTATGGGATAGAGTGGGAGAGTGTATGTTTGGCAGAGAGAGCGAGTGTATGGGGAGAGAGAGGGCGAGTGTGTGTAGGAGAGAGGGTGATTGTGTGTGGCAGAGAGAGGGAGAGTGTGTGCCTGGGAGAGAGAAGGGGAGTGTGTACGGGAGATGAAAGGAGAGTGTGTGTGGGAGAGAGAGGGAGAGTTGTGTGTGGGAGAGAGGGGTAGTGTGTGTGTGGGAGAGAGAGGGGGAGTGTGTGCGTGCGAGAGAGACGGAGAGTTTGTGTGCGGAAAAGTGTGTGTGTGGGAGAGAGATGGAGAGTGTGTGTGTGTTGGAGAGAGAGTGAGATTGGCTGTGTGGGAGAGAGAGGGAGAGTGTATGTGTGGGAGAGAGAGGGAGAGTGTGTGTGTGGCAGAGAGAGGCAGTGTATGGGGGAGAGAGAGTGAGAGTGTGGGTGGGAGATAGGAGAGTGTGGGTGGGAGATAGGAGAGTGTGGGTGGGAGATAGAAGGAGAGTGTGTGTGGGAGAGAGAGGGAGAGTGTGTGTGGGAGAGAGAGGGAGAGTGTGTTTGTGTGGGAGAGAGAGTGAGAGTGTGTGTGTGTGCCAGAGAGAGGGAGATTGTATGAGTGGGAGAGAGAGGGAGAGTGTGTGTGTGGCAGAGAGGGGAGAGTGTATGCGTGGGAGAGAGAGGGACTGTTGTGTGTGGGAGAGAGAGAGAGTGTGTTTGGGAGAGAGGAGGAGAGTGTGTGTGGGAGAGAGAAGGAGAGTGGGTGTGTGGGAGAGTGATGGAGAATGTATGTGTGGGAGAGAGAAGGAGAATGTGTATTGGAGGGGGAGGGAGAGTGTGTGTGTCGGAGAGAGGGAGAGATTGTGTGTGGGAGAAAGTGGGAGAGGGTGTGTGGGAGAGAGAGGGAGACCGTATGTGTGGGAGAGAGAGGGAGAGTGCATATGTGGGAGCGAGAGGGAGAGTGTGTTTGTTTGAGAGAGTGGGTGAGTGTGTGTGGGACAGAGAGGGAGATTGTGTGTGTGAGAGAGAGATGGAGAATGTATTTGTTGGAGAGAAAGGTAGAGTGTGTATGTGGGAGAGAGAGGGAGTGTATGGGGGAGAGAGAGGGAGAGTTTGTGTGGGTGACAGGGTGATTGCGTGTGGGAGAGAGAGGGAGAGTGGGTGTGTGGGAGAGAGAGAGAGGAGAGTGTGTATGGGAGAGAGATGGAGAATATATGTGTGGGAGAGAGAGGGAGAGTGTTTGTTGGAGGGGGAGGGACAGTGTGTGCGTGGGAGAGAGCGGGAGATAGTGTGTGTGGAAGAGAGTGGGAGAGTGTGTGTGGGAGAGACAGGGAGACTTTATGTGTGGTAGAGAGAGGGAGAGTGTAAATGTGGGAGAGAGAGGGAGACTGTGTTTGAGAGAGAGGGTGTGTGTGTGGGAGAGAGAGGGAGAGCGTATGTGTGGGAGAGTTAGGGAGTGTGTCTGTGTTGGAGAGTGTGTGTGTGGGAGAGAGAAGGAGAGTGTGTGTTTGGGAGAGAGATGTAGTGTGTGTGTGGGAGAGAGATGTAGTGTGTGTGTGGGAGAGAGATGTAGTGTGTGTGTGTGGGAGAGAGTGGGAGAGTGTATGTGTGGGAGAGAGAGTGATAGGGTGTGTGGGAGAGAGAGGAAGTGTATCTCTTTGAGAGAAAGGGAGAATGTATGTGTGGGAGAGAGAGGGAGATTGTTTCTGGGAGTGAGAACGAGAGTGTGGGTGTGTGGGAGAGAGAGGGAGAGTGTATCTGTTGGAGAGACAGGGAGAATGTCTATGTGGGAGAGAGAGGGAGAGTCTGTGTAGGAGAGGGAAGGAGAGTGTGTGTGTGGGAGAGAGAGGGATAGTGTGTGTGTGGGAGAGAGAGGGAGAGTGTGTGTGTTGGATAGAGAGGGAGAGTGTGTCTGTGGGAGAGAGAGGGAGTGTATGCGGGAGAAAGAGGGAGAGTGTGTGTGGGAGAGAGGGTGATTTTGTGTGGGAGAGAGAGGGTGCGTGTCTTGTGGGAGAGAGATGGAGAGTGTGTGTGGGAGAGAGGAGATTTTGTGTGAGGGAGAGGGAGGGAGAGTGTGTGTGAGGGTGAGAGATGGAGTGTGTGGGTGTGGGAGAGAGAGGGAGAGTGTGTGTGGGAGAGAGAGAGTGTATGTGTGTGACAGAGAGCGAGCGTGCGTTCATGGGAGAGAGAGGGAGAGTGTGTGTGTAGGGGAGAGAGGGAGTGTATGGGGGGAGAGAGGGATTGTGTGTGTGTGGGATAGAGAGGGAGTGTGTGTGTGTGTGGAAGAGAGAAGGAGATTGTGTGTGGGCGAGAGAGAGAGAGTGTGCATGTGGGAGAGAGGGATGCTGTGCTTGTGGGAGAGAGGGACATTGTGTGTGTGGGAGAGAGAGGGAGAGTGTGTGTGGCAGATAGAGGGAGAGTGTGTGTGGGAGAGAGTGGGAGAGTGAGTGTGAGAGAGAGGGAGAGTGTGTGGAAGTGTGTGTGTGTGTGGGAGAGACAGGGGGAGTGTATGTGTGGGAGAGAGAGTGAGAGTGTCTATATGAGAGAGAGAGGGAGAGTGTATGTGTGAGAGGGAGAGTGTGTGTGTGGGATAGAGAGGGAGTGTGTGTGTGTGGAAGAGAGAAGGAGATTGTGTGTGGAAGAGAGAACGAGAGTATGTGTGTGGGAGAGAGAGGGAGAGTGGGTGTGTGGGAGAGAGAGGGAGAGTGTGTATGTGGGAGAGAGAGGGAGTGTATGGGGGAGAGAGAGGGAGAGTGTGTGATCGTGTGTGGGCGAGAGAGTGTGCGTGTGCGAGAGAGGGATACTGTTCGTGTGGGAGGGACATTGTGTGTGTGGGAGAGAGAGGGAGAGTGTGTGCGGCAGATAGAGGGAGAGTGTGTGTGGGAGAGAGTGGGAGAGTGAGTGTGAGAGAGAGGGAGAGTGTTTGTGTGGAAGTGTGTGTGTGTGTGGGTGAGATAGGGAGAGTGTATGTGTGGGAGAGAGAGTGAGAGTGTGTGAGAGAGAGAGAGACAGAGAGTGTATGTGTGAGAGGGAGAGTGTGCGTGTGGCAGAGAGAAGGAGTGTATGGGGGAGAGATTGAGAGCGTGTGTGGGAGAGAAAAGGAGAGCTTGTGTGGAAGAGAGAAGGTGAGTGTGTGTGTGGGAGAGAGAGGGAGTGTCTGTGTGTGGGAGAGTAATGGAGTGTGTGGGTGTAGGAGAGAGGGGGATATTTTGTGTGGGAGAGAGAGAGAGTGTATGTGTGGGAGAGAGTGGGAGAATGTGTATGTGGGAGAGAGAAGGAGTGTATGGGGGAGAGAGAGGGAGAGTGTGTGTGGGACAGAGGGTGATTGTGTGTGGGAGAGAGAAGGAGAGTGTGTGTGGGAGAGATAAGTATAATGTGTGTGGGAGAGAGAGTGAGAGTGTGAGTGGGAGAGAGAAGGAGACTGTGTGTGGGAGGGAGAGGGAGAGTTGTGTGTGGGAGAGAGGGATAGTGTGTGTGTGGGAGAGAGAGAGAGAGAGTGTGTTTAGGAAAGAGGGGGAGTGTGTGTGTGTGAGGGAGAGGGAGAGTGTGTGTGTGTGTGAGAGAGAGGGAGTGTGTTTGTGTGGAAGAGTGTGTGTCTGGGAGAGAGATGGAGTGTGTG
Organism: Carcharodon carcharias; assembly: GCF_017639515.1. Lineage (NCBI taxonomy): Eukaryota > Metazoa > Chordata > Chondrichthyes > Lamniformes > Lamnidae > Carcharodon > Carcharodon carcharias. Next base: position 36,605,423 of record NC_054482.1, on the reverse strand, counting down.
TGTATTGGAGAGAGAGAGAGTGTCTGTGTGGGAGCGAGAGGGAGAGTTTATGTGTGGGAGAGAGAGGGAGAGTGTATGAGTGTGAGAGAGAGGGAGAGTGGGTGTGTGGAAGAGGGATGGAGAATGTATGTGTGGGAGAGAGAAGGAGAGTGTGTGTTGGAGGTGGAGGGAGATTGTTTGTGTGGGAGCTAAAGGGAAATGGGTGTGTGGGAGAAAGAGGGAGACTATGTGTGGGAGAGAGAGGGAGAGTGTAAATGTGGGAGAGAGAGGGAGAGTGTGTTTGTTTGAGAGAGAGGGTGAGTGTGTGTGGGAGAGAGAGAGGGAGAGTGTGTGTGGGAGAGAGAGGGAGTGTATGGGGGAGAGAGAGGGAGCGTGTGTCTGGGAGAGAGGGGGATTGTGTATGGGAGAGAGAGGGAGAGTGTGCGAGTGGGAGAGAAAAGGATAGTGTGTGTGGGAGAGAAAAGGATAGTGTGTGTGGGAGAGAGAGTGAGAGTGTGGGTGGCAGAGAGGGGATAGTGTGTGTGTGGGAGAGAGAGAGGGAGAGTTGTGTGTGCGAGAGACAGGGTGAGTGTGTGTGTCTGAGGGAGAGGGAGAGTGTGTGTGTGGAAGAGTGTGTGTGTCGGAGAGAGATGGAGAGTGTGTGTGTTGGAGAGAGAGAGAGTGTCTGTGTGGGAGAGAGAGGCAGAGTCTGTGTGTGGCAGAGTGAGGGAGTGTATGGGGGAGAGAGAGTGAGAGTCTTTGTTTGGGAGAGAGAGGGAGAGTGGGTTTGTGGGAGAGAGGGACAGTGTTTTTGTGGGAGAGAGAAGGAGATTGTGGGCGGGAGAGAGATGGAGAATGTATGTGTGGGAGAGAGATGGAGCGTATGGGGGAGAGAGTGTGATAGTGTGGGTGGGAGAGAGAAGGAGAGAGTGTGTGTGGGAGAGAGAGGGTGACTGTATGTCTGGGAGAGGGAGAATGTGTTTGTGGCAGAGAGGGGATAGCGTATGTGTGGGAGAGATGGATAGTTTGTGTATGGGAGAGAGAGAGAGAGAGAGTGTGTTTGGGAGAGAGGGGGAGAGTGTGTTTCGGAGAGAGGGGGAGAGTGTGTGTGGGAGAGAGAGGGAGAGTTTGTGTGTGTAAGAGAAAGCGAGAGAGTGTGTGTGGAAAAGTGTTTTTCAGGGAAAGAGATGGAGAGTGTGTGTGTTGGAGAGAGAGAGAGTGTCTGTGTGGGAGAGAGAGGGAGAGTGTATGTGTGGATGAGAGAGGGAGAGTCTTTGTGTGACAGAGAGAGGGAGTGTATGGGGGAGAGGGAGGGAGAGTCTATGTTTGGGAGAGAGATCGAGAGTGTATGTGTGGGAGAGAGAGGGAGAGTGTGTGTGTTGGAGAGGGAGGGAGAGTATATGTGGGAGAGAGAGGGAGAGTGTGTGTGTTGGAGAGAGAGGGAGAGTGTGTGTGGGAGAGAGAGGGAGAGTGTGTGTGTTGGAGAGAGAGGGAGAGTGTGTTTGTTTGAGAGAGAGAGTGAGTGTGTGTTGGAGAGAGATGGAGAGAGCGTGAGTGTGAGAGAGAGGGAGAGTGTATGTGTTGGATAGAGAAGGAGAGTGTGTATGTGAGAGAGAGAGGGAGTGTATGCGGGAGAGAGAGGGAGAGTGTGTGTGGGAGAGAGGGTGATTTTGTGTGGGAGAGAGGGAGGGAGAGTTTGTGTGGGAGAGAGATAGAGAGTGTGTGTGGGAGAGAGAAGGATATTTTGTGTGAGGGAGAGGGAGGGAGAGTTTGTGTGAGGGAGAGAGATGGAGTGTGTGGGTGTGGGAGAGAGAGGGAGAGTGTGTGTGGGAGAGAGAGAGTGTATGTGTGTGACAGAGAGGGAGCGTGCGTTCATGGGAGAGAGAGGGAGAGTGTGTGTGTAGGGGAGAGAGGGAGTGAATGGGGGGAGAGAGGGATTGTGTGTGTGTGGGAGAGAGAGGGAGTGTGTGTGTGTGGAAGAGAGAAGAAGATTGTGTGTGGGTGAGAGAATGAGAGTATGTGTGTTGGAGAGACTGGGAGACTGTGTGTGTGGGGGAGAGAGATTGAGAGTGTGTGTGGGAGAGAAATGGGTAGTGTATTTGTGTGAGAGAGAGAGAGAGTTTATGTGTGGGAGAGAGAAGGAGAGTGTATACGTGGGAGAGAGACGGAGAGTGTTTGTGTGGGAGAGAGAGGATGAGTGTGTATGTGGTCGAGCGGGAGTGTATCGAGGAGGGAGAGGGAGACAGTGTGTGGGAGAGAGGGTGATTGTGTGTGGGATCTAGAGGGAGAGTGTGAGTGTGGGAGAGTGGAATAGTGTGTGTGTGGGAGAGAGAGGGAGAGTGTCTGTGGGAGAGAGAGGGAGAGTGTGTATGTGTGGGAGAGAGAGGGTGAGTTGTGTGTCAGAGAGAGGTATAGTGTGTGTGTGGGAGAGAGAGAGAATGTGTTTGGGAGAGAGAGGGAGAGTGTATGGGGTAGAGAAAGAGAGATTGTGTGTGAGAGAGAGGGAGATTGTGTGTTTGGAAGAGTGTATGTGTGGGAGAGAGATGGAGAGTGTATGTGTGGGAGAGAGAGGTAGAGTGTATGTGTGGGAGAGAGAGGTAGAGTGTATGTGTGGGAGAGAGAGGTAGAGTGTATGTGTGGGAGAGAGATGGAGAGTGTATGTGTGGGAGAGAGAGCTAGAGTGTATGTGGGTGAGAGAGAGGTAGAGTGTATGTGTGGGAGAGAGAGGGAGAGTGTGTGTGTGGCAGAGACAGGGCGTGTATGGGGGAGAGAGTGTGAGAGTGTGGGTGGGAGAGAGAAGGAGAGAGTGTGTGTGGGAGAGAGTGGGAGAGTGTGTGTGGGAGAGAGAGGGTGACTGTATGTCAGGGAGAGAGAGAGAGAGTGTATAAGTTGGAGAGAGAGGGAGAGAGTTTGTGGGAGAGAGAAGGAGAGTGTGTGTTGGAGAGTTAGGGAGTGTGTCTGTGTGGGAGAGTGTGTGTGTGTGAGTGAGATCTAGTGTGTGTGTGTGTGGGAGAGTGATGTAGTGTGTGCGAGTGGGAGAGAGAGGGAGAGTGTATGTTTGGGAGAGAGGGCGGGAATGTGTGTGTGAGAGAGAGAGTGTATGTGTGGGGAGAGAGGGAGAGTGTGTGTGTGGGTGAGAGAGTGAGAGTGTGTGTGGGAGAGAGAGGGAGAATGTGTGTGGAAGAGAGACAGAGAATGTGTGTGGGAGAGAGAGGGAGAGTGTACGTGTTGGAGGGAGAGTAAGAGTGTATAAGTGGGAGAGAGAGGGAGAGTGTGTGTGTGTGGGAGAGAGATGGAAAGTGTGCGTGGGAGAGACATGGAGAGTGTATGTGTGGGAGAGAGAGGGAGAGTGTGTGTCTGGGAGAGAAGTAGCGTGTATGTGGGAGATAAAAGGAGAGTGTGTGTGGGAGAGAGTGGGAGAGTGTGTGTGCGGCAGAGAGGGGAGAGTGTATGTTTGTGAGAGAGAGGGAGAATGTGTGTGTGGGAGAGAGAGGGAGGGTGTGTGTGGGAGAGAGAGGGAGAGTGTGTATGTGTGGGAGAGAGAGGGTGAGTTGTGTGTCAGAGAGAGGTATAGTGTGTGTGTGGGAGAGAGAGAGAATGTGTTTGGGAGAGAGAGGGAGAGTGTATGGGGTAGAGAAAGAGAGATTGTGTGTGAGAGAGAGGGAGATTGTGTGTTTGGAAGAGTGTATGTGTGGGAGAGAGATGGAGAGTGTATGTGTGGGAGAGAGAGGTAGAGTGTATGTGTGGGAGAGAGAGGTAGAGTGTATGTGTGGGAGAGAGAGGTAGAGTGTATGTGTGGGAGAGAGATGGAGAGTGTATGTGTGGGAGAGAGAGGTAGAGTGTATGTGGGGGAGAGAGAGGTAGAGTGTATGTGTGGGAGAGAGAGGGAGAGTGTGTGTGTTGCAGAGAGAGGGAGTTTATGGGGGAGAGATAGTGTATGTGTGGGAGAGTTGTGTGTGGGAGAATGGTATAGTGTGTGTGTGGGAGAGAGAGGGAGAGTGTGTGTGGGAGAGAGAGGGAGATTGTGTGTGAGAGATCGGGAGATTGTGTGTGTGTGTGGGAGAGAGATGGAGAGTGTGAGTGTTGGAGAGAGAGAGAGTGTCTGTGTGGGAGTGAGAGGTACAGTGTATGTTTGGGAGAGAGAGGGAGAGAGTATGTGTGGGAGAGAGAGGGAGAGTGAGTGTGTGCCAAAGAGAGGGAGAGTGTGTGTGTGGCAGAGAGAGGGAGTGTATGGGGGAGAGAGTGTGAGAGTGTGGGTGGAAGAGAGAAGGAGAGAGTGTGTGTGGGAGAGAGTGGAGAGTGAGTGTTGGAGCGAGAGCGTGACAGTATGTGTGTGAGACAGAGAGAGTGTATAATTGAGAGAGATAGGGAGAGTGTGTTTGTTGGAGAGAGAGGGAGAGTGTGATTGGAAGAGTTAGGGAGTGTGTCTGTGTGGGAGAGTCGGTGTGTGGGAGTGCGATGTAGTGTGTGTGTGTGGGAGAGTGATATAATGTGTGTGTGGGAGAGAGAAGGAGAGTGTATGTTTAGGAACGAGAGGGAAAGTGCTTGTGCGAGAGAGATGGAGAGTGTGTGTGGGAGAGAGAGGGAGAGTGTTTGTGTGGCAGAGAGAGGGTGTGTATGGGGGAGAGAGACGAAAGTGTTTGTGTGGGAGAGAGAGGGAGAGTGTGTGTGGGAAAGAGAAGGAGAGTTTGTGTGAGGGAGAGAGGGAGAGTGTGTGAGGGAGAGTGATGGTGTGTGTGGGTGTGGGAGAGAGATGGAGAATGTGTGTGTGAGAGAGAGAGAGAGGGAATGTATGTGTGGGGCAGCGAGGGAGAGTTTATTTGTGGGAGAGAGAGGGAGAGTGTGTGTGTGGGTGTGTGAGTGTGTGTGTGGGAGAGAGAGGGAGAATGTGTGTAGGAGAGAGAGGGAGAGTGTGTGTGTGGGAGAGAGATGGAATGTGTGTGTGGGAGAGAGAGGGAGAGTGTATGTTTGGGACAGAGAGCGTGTGTATATGTGGGAGAGAGAAGGACAGTGTATTTGTGGGAGAGAGAGTGTGTGGAAGAGAGAGGGAGAGTGTGTGTGGGAGAGAGAGGGAGAGTGTGTGTGGGAAAGAGAAGGAGAATTTGTGTGAGGGAGAGAGAGGGAGAGAGTGTGTGAGGGAGAGAGATGGTGTGTGTGTGTGGGAGAGTGATGTAGTGTGTGTGTGGGAGAGAGAAGGAGATTGTATGTTTAGGAGAGAGAGGGAAATTGTTTGTGCGAGAGAGATGGAGAGTGTGTGTGCGAGAGAGAGGGAGAGTGTGTGTGGGAGAGAGAGGGAGAGTGTTTGTGTGGCAGAGAGAGGGTGTGTATGGGGGAGGGAGATGAAAGTGTTTGTGTGCGAGAGAGAGGGAGTGTGTGTGTGGGAAAGAGAAGGAGAGTTTGTGTGAGGGAGAGAGAGGCAGAGTGTGTGAGGGATAGAGATGGTGTGTGTGGGTGTGGGAGAGAGATGGAGAATGTGTGTGTGAGAGAGAGAGAGGGAGTGTATGTGTGGGGCAGCGAGGGAGAGTTTATTTGTGGGAGAGAGAGGGAGAGTGTGTGTGTGGGTGAGTGAGTGTGTGTGTGGGAGAGAGAAGGAGAGTGTATTTGTGGGAGAGAGAGTGTGTGGAAGAGAGAGGGAGAGTGTGTGTGGGAGAGAGAGGGAGAGTGTGTTTGTGGGAGAGAGATGTAATGTGTGTGTGGGAGAGAGAGGGAGAGTGTGTGTGGGAGAGAGAGGGAGAGTGTGTGTGGGAAAGAGAAGGAGAGTTTGTGTGAGGGAGAGAGTGGGAGAGTGTGTGTGAGGGAGAGAGATGGTGTTTGTGGGAGTGGGAGACTGATGGAGAATGTGTGTGTGACAGAGAGAGAGAGTGTATGTGTGGGACAGCGAGGGAGAGTTTATTTGTGGGAGAGAGGGAGAGTGTGTGTGTGGGTGAGAGAGTGAGTGTGGGTGTGGGAGAGTGAGGGAGATTGTGTGTGGGAGAGTTAGGGAGTGTGTCTGTGTGGGAGAGTGTGTGCGTGGGAGTGAGAGGGAGAGTGTGTGTAGGAGAGAGAGGGAGAGTGTGTTTGTGGGAGAGAGATGGAATGTGTGTGTGGGAGTGAGAGGGAGAGTGTATGTGTGGGAGTGAGAGGAAGAGCGTATCTGTGGGAGAGAGAGGCAGAGTGTATCTGTGGGAGAGACAGGGAGAATGCATGTGTGGGAGAGAGAGGGTGAGTGTATGTGTGGGAGAGAGGAGAGTGTGTGTGGGAGAAAAACGGACAGAGTGTGTGGGAGAGAGAGTAAGAGTGTGCGTGGGAGAGAGAGGGAGAGCGTGTGTGGGAGAGAGAGGGAGAATGTTTATGTGGAAGATTGTGTACGTGGGATGGAGAGGGAGAGTCTATGTGTGGGAGAGAGGGGGAGATTTTTTGTGTGAGAGAGAGAGTGATTGGGAGAGAGAAGGAGACAGTGTGTTTGGGAGAGAGAGGGAGAGTTGTGTGTGGGAGAGCGGGATAATGTGTGTTTGGGAGAGAGAGAGTGTGTTTGGGAGAGAGGGGGAGAGTGTGTGTGGGAGGGAGAGGGAGAGTGTGTGTGTGAGAGAGAGAGGGAGAGTGTGTGTGTGGAAGAGTGTGTATCTGGGAGAGAGATGGACTGTGTGTGTGTTGGAGAGAGAGAGTGTCTGTGTGGGAGAGAGAAGGAGAGTGTATGTGTGGGAGAGAGAGGGAGAGTCTGTGTGTGGCAGAGAGAGGTATGTATGGGGGAAAGAGAAGAGAAGTGTATGTTTGGGAGAGAGAGGGAGAGTTGATGAGTGGGAGAGACAAGGAGAGTGGGTGTGTGGGTGAATGATGGAGAATATATGTGTGGGAGAGAGAAGGAGAATGTGTGTTGGAGGGGGAGGGAGAGTGTGTGTGTCGGAGAGAGGGAGAGATTGTGTGTGGGAGAAAGTGGGAGAGGGTGTGTGGGAGAGAGAGGGAGACCATATGTGTGGGAGAGACAGGGAGAGTTTATATGTGGGAGCGAGAGGGAGAGTGTGTTTGTTTGAGAGAGTGGGTGTGTGTGTGGGAGAGAGAGGGAGATTGTGTGTGTGAGAGAGAGATGGAGAAAGTATTTGTTGGAGAGAGAGGTAGAGTGTATGTGGGAAAGAGAGGGAGTGTATGGGGGAGAGAGAGGGAGAGTTTGTGTGGGTGACAGGGTGATTGTGTGTGGGAGAGAGAGGGAGAGTGGGTGTGTGGGAGAGAGGAGAGTGTGTATGGGAGAGAGATGGAGAATATATGTGTGGGAGAGAGAGGGAGAGTGTTTGTTGGAGAGAGAGGGAGAGTGTGTGCGTGGGAGAGAGCGGGAGATAGTGTGTGTGGAAGAGAATGGGAGAGTGTGTGTGGGAGAGACAGGGAGACTGTATGTGTGGTAGAGAGAGGGAGAGTGGAAATGTGGGAGAGAGAGGGAGACTGTGTTTGAGAGAGAGGGTGTGTGTGTGGGAGAGAGAGGGAGAGTGTATGTGTGGGAGAGTTAGGGAGTGTGTCTGTGTTGGAGAGTGTGTGTGTGGGTGAGAGATGTAGTGTGTGTGTGGGAGAGAGATGTAGTGTGTGTGTGTGTGGGAGAGAGAGAGAGTGTATGTGTGGAAGAGAGAGGGAAAGTGTTTGTGGGAGAGAGAGGGAGAGTGTGTGTGTCAGAGAGAGGGAGAGTGTGTATGTGGGTGAGAGAGGGATGGTGTATGTGTGGGAGAGAGAGTGATAGGGTGTGTGGGAGAGAGATGGAGTGTATCTCTTGGAGAGAAAGGGAGAATGTATTTGTGGGAGAGAGAGGGAGATTGTTTGTGGGATTGAGAACGAGAGTGTGGGTGTGTGAGAGAGAGAGGGAGAGTGTGTGTGTGGGAGAGAGAGTGATAGGGCGTGTGGGAGAGAGAGGGAGAGTGTATCTGTGGGAGAGACAGGGAGAATGTCTATGTGGGAGAGAAAGGGAGAGTCTGTGTAGGAGAGGGAAGGAGAGTGTGTGTGTGGGAGAGAGAGGGATAGTGTGTATGTGGGAGAGAGAGGGATAGTGTGTGTGTGGGAGAGAGAGGGAGAGTGTGTGTGGTAGACAGAGGGAGATTGTGTGTGGTAGACAGAGGGAGAGTGTGTGTGGTAGATAGAGGGAGAGTTTGTGTGTTGTAGAGTGAGAGAAAGTGTGCCGGGAGAGAGTAGAAGAGTGTGTGTTGGAGAGAGAGGGTGAGTGCGTTCATGGGAGAGAGAGGGAGAGTGTATGTGCGGGGGATAGAGGTTGAGTGTGTGTGTGGGGGAGCTAGGGAGTGTATGGGGAGAGAGAGGGAGAGTGTGTGTGTGGGAAGGGATTGGGAGAGTGTGTGTAAGGGAGAGAGAAGGAGATTGTGTGTGGGAGAGAGAATAAGAGTATGTGTGTGGGAGAGAGAGGGAGAGTGGGTGTGTGGGAGAGAGAAGGAGAGTGGGTGTGTGGGAGAGAGAGGGAGAGTGGGTGTGTGGGCGAGAGGGAGAGTGTGTGTGTGTGGGAGAGAGAGGGAGAGTGTGTGTGGGAGAGAGAGGTAGAGTGTATGTGTGGGAGAGTGAGGGAGAGTGGGTGTGTGGGAGAGAGGGAGAGTGTGTGTGTGGAAAAGTGTTTTTGTGGGAAAGAGATGGAGAGTGTGTGTGTTGGAGAGAGAGAGTGTCTGTGTGGGAGAGGGAGGGAGAGTTTATGTGTCGATGAGAGAGGGAGTCTTTGTGTGGCAGAGAGAGGGAGTGTATGGGGGAGAGGGAGGGAGAATCTATGTTTGGGAGAGAGATAGAGAATGTATGTGTGGGAGAGAGAGGGAGAGTGGGTGTGTGGGAGAGAGGGTGAGTGTTTGTGTGGGAGAGAGAAGGAGAGTGTGTGTTGGAGAGAGAGGGAGAGTATATGTGGGAGAGAGAGGGAGAGTGTATATGTGGGGGAGAGAGGGAGAGTTTGTTTGTTTGAGAGAGTGAGTGTGTTTTGGAGAGAGATGGAGAGTGCGCGAGTGTGAGAGAGAGGGAGAGTGTATGTGTTGGATAGAGAGGGAGAGTGTGTATGTGGGAGAGAGAGGGAGTCTATGTGGGAGAGAGGGTGATTTTGTGTGGGAGAGAGAGGGGGCGTGTCTTGTGGGAGAGAGATGGAGAGTGTGTGTGGGAGAGAGAAGGAGATTTTGTGTGAGGGAGAGGGAGGGAGAGTGTGTGTGAGGGTGAGAGATGGAGTGTGTGGGTGTGGGAGAGAGAGGGAGAGTGTGTGTGGGAGAGAGAGAGTGTATGTGTGTGACAGAGAGCGAGCGTGCGTTCATGGGAGAGAGAGGGAGAGTGTGTGTGTAGGGGAGAGAGGGAGTGTATGGGGGGAGAGAGGGAGTGTGTGTGTGTGGAAGAGAGAAGGAGATTGTGTGTGGAAGCGAGAACGAGAGTATGTGTGTGGGAGAGAGAGGGAGAGTGGGTGTGTGGGAGAGAGAGGGAGAGTGTGTATGTGGGAGAGAGAGGGAGTGTATGGGGGAGAGAGAGGGAGAGTGTGTGATTGTGTGTGGGCGAGAGAGAGAGAGTGTGCATGTGGGAGAGAGGGATACTATACATGTGGGAGAGAGGGACATTGTGTGTGTGGGAGAGAGAGGGAGAGTGTGTGTGGCAGATAGAGGGAGAGTGTGTGTGGGAGAGAGTGGGAGAGTGAGTGTGAGAGAGAGGGAGAGTGTTTGTGTGGAAGCGTGTGTGTGTGTGGGTGAGATAGGGAGAGTGTATGTGTGGGAGAGAGAGTGAGAGTATCTGTGTAAGAGAGAGAGGGAGAGTGTATGTGTGAGAGGGAGAGTGTGCGTGTGGCAGAGAGAGGGAGTGTATGAGGGAGAGATTGAGAGCGTGTGTGGGAGAGAAAAGGAGAGCTTGTGTGGGAGAGGGAAGGTGAGTGTGTGTGTCGGAGAGATCGGGAGTGTCTGTGTGTGGGAGAGTAATGGAGTGTGTGGGTGTGGGAGAGAGGGGGATATTTTGTGTGGGAGATAGAGGGAGAGTGTGTGTGGGAGAGAGAGGGAGAGTGTGTGTGTGTGTGTGTGTGTGTGGGAGAGAGAGGGAGAGTGTGTGTGTGTGGGAGAGAAAGGGAGAGTGTGTGTGGGAGAGAGAGGGAGAGTGTGTGTGTGGGAGAGAGAGGGAGAGTGTGTGTGGGAGAGTTAGGGAATGTGTCTGTGTGGGACAGTGTGTGTATGGGAGTGAGATCTAGTGTGTGTGTGTGGGATAGTGATGTAGTGTGTGTGTTTGGGAGAGAGAGGGAGAGTGTATGTTTGAGAGAGAGAGGGAGAATGTTTGTGCGAGAAAGAGGGAGAGTGTAAGTTTGAGAGAGAGGGAGAGTGTGTGTGTGGGAGAGAGATGGAAAGTGTCTGTGGGAGAGAGAGGGAGAGTGTATGTGTCGGAGAGAGAGGGAGAGTGTATGTGTCGGAGAGAGATGGAGGCTGTATGTGTTGGAGAGAGAGGGAGAGTGTGTGTTGGAGAGAAAGTGAGAGAGTGTGTGGGAGAGGGAGGGAGAGTTTGGGTGTGGGAGAGAGATGGAGAGTGTTTGTGTGGGAGAGAGAGGGAGAGTGTGTGTTGGAGAGAGGGTGAGAGTGTGTGTGGGAGAGGGAGGGAGAGTTTGGGTGTGGGAAAGAGATGGAGAGTGTATGTGTGGGAGAGAGAGGGAGAGTGTGTGTTGGAGAGAGAGTGAGAGTGTGTGTATGAGAGAGGGCGATTGTGTGTGGGAGAGAGAGGGAGAGTGTGTGTCTGGGTGAGAGATGGAGAGTGAAGTGTTGGAGAGAGAGTGAGAGTGTCTGTGTGGGAGAGAGTTGAGAGTGTATGATTGGGAGAGAGAGGGTGAGTTGTGTGTTGGAGAGAGGTATAATGTGGGTGTGGGAGAGAGAGAGAATGTTTGTGGGAGAGAGAGGGAGAGTGTATGGGGTAGAGAAAGAGAGATTTTGTGTGAGAGAGAGGGAGATTGTGTGTGTGGAAGAGTGCATGTGTGGGAGAGAGATGGAGAGTGTATGTGTGGGAGAGAGAGAGAGAGTGTATGTGTGGGAGAGAGAGGGAGAGTGTTTGTGTGGCAGAGAGAGGGAGTGTATGGGGGAGAGAGTGTGATAGTGTGGGTGGGAGAGAGAAGGAGAGAGTGTGTGTGGGAGAGAGTGGGAGAGGGTGTGTGGGAGAGAGAGGGTGACTGTATGGCTGGGAGAGAGAGAGAGAGTGTATAAGTTGGAGAGAGAGGGAGAGAGTTTGTGGGAGAGAGAGGGAGAGTGTGTGTGGGAGAGTTAGGGAGTGTGTCTGTGTGGGAGAGTTTGTGTGTGTGTGAGTGAGATCTAGTGTGTGTGTGGGAGAGTGATGTAGTGTGTGTGAGTGGGAGAGAGAGGGAGAGTGTATGTTTGGGACAGAGGGGGAGAATGTGTTTGTGAGAGAGAGAGTGTATGTGTGGGCAGAGAAGGAGAGTGTACGTGTGGATGAGAGAGTGAGAGTGTGCGTGGGGGAGAGAGGGAGAATGTGTGTGGGAGAGAGAGGGAGAATGTGTGTGGGACAGAGAGGGAGAGTGTATGTGTCGGAGGGAGAGTAAGAGTGTATAAGTGGGAGAGAGATGGAAAGTGTGTGTGGGAGAGACATGGAGAGTGTATGTGTGGGAGAGAGAGGGAGAGTGTGTGTGGTAGACAGAGGGAGAGTGTGTATGGGGGAGAGAGAGTGAGAGTGTGTGTAGGAGAGATGTTGATTGTGTGTGGGAGAGAGAGGGAGAGTGTGTGTCTGGGAGAGAAGTAGAGTGTGTGTGGGAGATAAAAGGAGAGTGTGTGTGGGAGAGAGAGGGAGAGTGTGTGTGTGTGTGTGGGAGAGAGGGAGAGTGTGTGTGTGGGAGAGAGAGGGTGTGTGTGTGGGAGAGAGAGGCAGAGTGTGTGTGTTGCAGAGAGAGGGAGTTTATGGGGGAGAGATAGTGAGAATGTGGGTGGGAGAGAGAAGGAGAGTGTGTGTGTGGGAGGATGAGGGAGAGTTGTGTGTGGGAGATAGGTATAGTGTGTGTATGGGAGAGAGAGGGAGAGTGTGTGTGGGAGAGAGAGGGAGATTGTGTGTGAGAGATCAGGAGATTGTGTGTGTGCAAGTGTGTGTGTGTGGGAGAGAGATGGAGAGTGTGGGTGTTGGAGAGAGAGAGAGTGTCTGTGTGGGAGTGAGAGGTATAGTGTATGTTTGGGAGAGAGAGGGAGAGAGTATGTGTGGGAGAGAGAGGGAGAGTGAGTGTGTGCCAAAGAGAGGGAGAGTGTGTGTGTGGCAGAGAGAGGGAGTGTATGGGGGAGATAGTGTGAGAGTGTGGGTGGAAGAGAGAAGGAGAGAGTGTGTCTGGGAGAGAGTGGGAGAGTGTGTGTTGGAGAGAGAGGGAGACAGTATGTGTGTGAGAGAGAGGGAGAATGTATAAGTGGGAGAGATAGGGAGAGTGTGTTTGTTGGAGAGAGTGGGAGTGTTTGTTTGGGAGAGTTAGGGAGTGTGTCTGTGTGGGATAATCGGTGTGTGGGAGTGAGATGCAGTGTATGTGTGTGGGAGAGTGATGTAGTGTGTGTGTGGGAGAGAGAAGGAGAGTGTATGTTTAGGAGAGAGAGGGAAATTGTTTGCGCGAGAGAGATGGAGAGTGTGTGTTGGAGAGAGAGGGAGAATGTTTGTGTGGCTGAGAGAGGGTGTGTATGGGGGAGAGAGACAAAAATGTTTGTGTGGGAGTGAGAGGAAGAGTGTGTGTGGGAAAGCGAAGGAGAGTTTGTGTGAGGGAGAGAGGGAGAGTGTGTGAGGGAGAGTGATGGTGTGTGTGGGTGTGGGAGAGAGATGAAGAATGTGTGTGTGAGAGAGAGAGAGTGTATGTGTGGGAGAGTTTATTTGTTGGAGAGAGAGGGAGAGTGTGTGTGTGGGTGAGAGAGTGAGTGTGTGTGTGGGAGAGAGAGGGAGAATGTGTTTAGGAGAGAGATGGAGAGTGTGTGTGGGGGAGAGATGGAATGTGTGTGTGGGAGAGAGAGGGAGAATGTATGTCTGGGAGATAGAGAGTGTGTATAAGTGGGAGAGTGAAGGAGAGTTTATTTGTGGGAGGGGGAGAGAGAGAGTGTGTGGGAGAGAGAGGGAGATTGTTTGTATGAGAGAGAGGGAGAGTGTGTGTGAGAGAGTTAGGGAGTGTGTCTGTGTGGTAGAGTGTGTGTGTGGGAGTGAGAGGGAGAATGTGTGTAGGAGAGAGAGGGAGAGTGTGTGTGTGGGAGAGAGATGGAATGTGTGTGTGGGAGAGAGAGAGAGAGAGATTGTGTTTGGGAGAGAGAGGGAGAGTGTGTGTGGGAGAGAGAGGGAGATTGTGTGTGGGAGATAGGGAGATTGTCTGTGTGGAAGTGTGTGTGTGTGGGAGAGAGATGGATAATGTGGGTGTTGGAGAGAGAGAGAGTGTCTGTGTGGGAGAGAGAGCGAGAGAGTATGTGTGGGAGAGAGAGGGAGAGTGTGTGTGTGGGAGAGAGAGGGAGAGTGTGTGTGGGAGAGAGAGAGAGAGTGTGTGTTTGGGAGAGAGAGGGAGAGTGTGTTTGGGAGAGAGAGGGAGAGTGTGTGTTGGGAGCGAGAGGGAGAGTTTGTGTGGGAGAGAGAGGGAGATTGTGTGTGGGAGAGAGAGGGAGATTGTGTGTGGGAGATAGGGAGATTGTGTGTGTGGAAGTGTGTGTGTGTGGGAGAGAGATGGATGGTGTGGGTGTTGGAGAGAGAGAGATTGTCTGTGTGGGAGAGAGAGCGAGAGAGTATGTTTGGGAGAGAGAGCGAGAGAGTATGCATGGGAGAGAGAGGGAGAGTGTGTTTGTGGGAGAAAGAGGGAGAGTGTGTGTGTGGCAGAGAGGGGGAGTGTATGGGGGAGAGAGTGTGAGAGTGTGGGTGGGAGAGAGAAGGAGAGAGTGTGTCTGGGAGAGAGTGGGAGAGAGTGTGTTGGAGAGAGAGGGTGACAGTATGTGTGTGAGAGAGAGGGAGAGTGTTTAAATGGGAGAGAGAGGGAGAGTGTGTTTGTTGGAGAGAGTGGGAGTGTTTGTTTGGGAGAGTTAGGGAGTGTGTCTGTGTGGGAGAATCGGTGTGTGGGAGTGAGATGCAGTGTGTGTTTGTGGGAGAGTGATGTAGTGTGTGTGTGGGAGAGAGAAGGAGAGTGTATGTTTAGGAGAGAGAGGGAAATTGTTTGTGCGAGAGAGATGGAGAGTGTGTGTGTGAGAGAGAGGGAGAGTGTTTGTGTGGCAGAGAGAGGGTGTGTATGGGGGAGAGAGACAAAAATGTTTGTGTGGGAGTGAGAGGGAGAGTGTGTGTGGGAAAGCGAAGGAGAGTTTGTGTGAGGGAGAGAGGGAGAGTGTGTGAGGGAGAGTGATGGTGTGTGTGAGTGTGGGAGAGAGATGGAGAATGTGTGTGTGAGAGAGAGAGAGTGTATGTGTGGGACAGAGAGGGAGAGTTTATTTGTTGGAGAGAGAGGGAGAGTGTGTGTGTGGGTGAGAGAGTGAGTGTGTGTGTGGGAGAGAGAGGGAGAATGTGTGTAGGAGAGAGATGGAGAGTGTGTGTGTGGGGGAGAGATGGAATGTGTGTGTGGGAGAGAGAGGGAGAATGTATGTCTGGGAGATAGAGAGTGTGTATAAGTGAGAGAGAGAAGGAGAGTCTATTTGTGGGAAAGGGAGAGAGAGAGTGTGTGGGAGAGAGAGGGAGATTGTTTGTATGAGAGAGAGGGAGAGTGTGTGTGGGAGAGTTAGGGTGTGTGTCTGTGTGGTAGAGTGTGTGTGTGGGAGTGAGAGGGAGAATGTGTGTAGGAGAGAGAGGGAGAGTGTGTGTGTGGGAGAGAGATGGAATGTGTGTGTGGGAGAGAGAGAGAGATTGTGTTTGGGAGAGAGAGGGAGAGTGTGTGTGGGAGAGAGAGGGAGATTGTGTGTGAGAGTTGGGAGATTGTCTGTGTGGAAGTGTGTGTGTGTGGGAGAGAGATGGAGAGTGTGGGTGTTGGAGAGAGAGAGAGTGTCTGTGTGTGAGAGAGAGCGAGAGAGTATGTGTGGGAGAGAGAGCAAGGGAGTATGTGTGGGAGAGGGAGGGGGAGAGTATGTGTGGGAGAGAGAGGGAGAGTGTGTGTGTGGCAGAGAGAGGGAGTGTATGGTGGAGAGAGTGGCAGAGTGTGTGTGGGAGAGAGAAGGACAGTGTATGTTTGGGATCGAGAGGGAGAGCGTTTGTGCGAGAGAGATGGAGAGTGTCTGTGGGAGAGAGAGGGAGAGTGTTTGTCGGACAGAGCGGGAGAGTGTTTGTGTGGCAGAGAGAGGGAGTGTATGGGGGAGAGTGACAAAAGTGCTTGTGTAGGAGAGAGAGGGAGAGTGTGTGTGGGAAAGAGAAGGAGAGTTTTTGTGAGGGAGAGTGAGGGAGAGTGTGTGCGAGGGAGAGAGATGGTGTGTGTGGGTGTGGGAAAGAGAGGGAGAATGTGTGTGTGAGAGAGTGAAGAGAATGTATGTGTGGGACAGCGAGGGAGAGTTTATTTGTGGGAGAGAGAGGGAGGGTGTGTGTGTGGGTGAGAGATTGAGAGTGTGTGTGGGAGAGAGAGGAAGAATGTGTGTGGGAGAGAGAGGGAGAGTGTGTGTGTGGGAGAGAGAGGGAATGTGTGTGTGGAGAGAGAGGGAGAGTGTATGTGTGGGAAGAGAGGGAATGTGTGTGTGGGAGAGAGAGGGAGTGTGTGTGTGGGAGAGAGAGTGACAGTGTGTGTGGGAGTGAGAGATAGAGTGTACCTGTGGGAGAGTCAGGGAGAATGTATGGTGGGAGAGAGAGGGAGCTTGTGTGTGGGAGAGGGAGGGAGAGTTTGTATGTGGGAGAGTGATGGTGTGTGTGGGTGTGGGAGAGAGATGGAAAATGTAGGTGTGAGAGAGAGAGAGAGAGAGAGGGAGTGTAAGTGTGGGACAGCGAGTGAGAGTTTATTTGTGGGAGAGAGAGGAAGAGTGTGTGTGTGGGAGAGAGAGTGAGTGTGTTTGTGTGGGAGAGAGAGGGAGAATGTGTGTAGGAGAGAGAGGGAGAGTGTGTGTTTGGGAGACTGATGGATTGTGTGTGTGGGAGAGAGAGGAAGAATGTATGTCTGGGAGATAGAGAGTGTGTATAACTTGGAGAGAGAAGGAGAGTGTATTTGTGAGAGAGAGAGAGAGTGTGTGGGAGAGAGAGGAACATTGTTTGTATGAGGGAGAGGGAGATTGTGTGTGGGAGAGTTAGGGAGTGTGTCTGTGTGGGAGAGTGTGTGTGTGGGAGTGAGAGGGAGAATGTGTGTAGGAGAGAGAGGGAGAGTGTGTGTGTGTGGGAGAGAGATGGAAAGTGTGTGTGGGAGAGAGAGGGAGAGTGTGTTTGGGAGAGAGAGGGAGAGTGTGTTTGGGAGAGAGAGGGAGAGTGTGTTTGGGAGAGAGAGGGAGAGTGTGTTTGGGAGAGAGAGGGAGAGTGTGTGTGGGAGAGAGAGGGAGAGTGTGTGTGGGAGAGAGAGGGAGAGTGTGTGTGGGAGAGAGAGGGAGATTGTGTGTGGGAGATAGGAAGATTGTCTGTGTGGAAGTGTGTGTGTGTGGGAGAGAGATGGATAGTGTGGGTGTTGGAGAGAGAGAGAGTGTCTGTGTGGGAGAGAGAGCGAGAGAGTATGTGTGGGAGAGAGAGCAAGGGAGTATGTGTGGGAGAGGGAGGGGGAGTGTGTGTGTGTGTGTGTGTGTGTGGGAGAGAGGGGGAGAGTGTGTGTGTGTGGGAGAGAAAGGGAGAGTGTGTGTGGGAGAGAGAGGGAGAGTGTGTGTGTGGGAGAGAGAGGGAGAGTGTGTGTGGGAGAGTTAGGGAATGTGTCTGTGTGGGACAGTGTGTGTATGGGAGTGAGATCTAGTGTGTGTGTGTGGGATAGTGATGTAGTGTGTGTGTTTGGGAGAGAGAGGGAGAGTGTATGTTTGAGAGAGAGAGGGAGAATGTTTGTGCGAGAAAGAGGGAGAGTGTAAGTTTGAGAGAGAGGGAGAGTGTGTGTGTGGGAGAGAGATGGAAAGTGTCTGTGGGAGAGAGAGGGAGAGTGTATGTGTCGGAGAGAGATGGAGGCTGTATGTGTCGGAGAGAGAGGGAGAGTGTGTGTTGGAGAGAAAGTGAGAGAGTGTGTGGGAGAGGGAGGGAGAGTTTGGGTGTGGGAGAGAGATGGAGAGTGTTTGTGTGGGAGAGAGAGGGAGAGTGTGTGTTGGAGAGAGGGTGAGAGTGTGTGTGGGAGAGGGAGGGAGAGTTTGGGTGTGGGAAAGAGATGGAGAGTGTATGTGTGGGAGAGAGAGGGAGAGTGTGTGTTGGAGAGAGAGTGAGAGTGTGTGTATGAGAGAGGGCGATTGTGTGTGGGAGAGAGAGGGAGAGTGTGTGTCTGGGTGAGAGATGGAGAGTGAAGTGTTGGAGAGAGAGTGAGAGTGTCTGTGTGGGAGAGAGTTGAGAGTGTATGATTGGGAGAGAGAGGGTGAGTTGTGTGTCGGAGAGAGGTATAATGTGTGTGTGGGAGAGAGAGAGAATGTGTGTGGGAGAGAGAGGGAGAGTGTATGGGGTAGAGAAAGAGAGATTTTGTGTGAGAGAGAGGGAGATTGTGTGTGTGGAAGAGTGCATGTGTGGGAGAGAGATGGAGAGTGTATGTGTGGGAGAGAGAGAGAGAGTGTATGTGTGGGAGAGAGAGGGAGAGTGTTTGTGTGGCAGTGAGAGGGAGTGTATGGGGGAGAGAGTGTGATAGTGTGGGTGGGAGAGAGAAGGAGAGAGTGTGTGTGGGAGAGAGTGGGAGAGGGTGTGTGGGAGAGAGAGGGTGACTGTATGGCTGGGAGAGAGAGAGAGAGTGTATAAGTTGGAGAGAGAGGGAGAGAGTTTGTGGGAGAGAGAGGGAGAGTGTGTGTGGGAGAGTTAGGGAGTGTGTCTTTGTGGGAGAGTTTGTGTGTGTGTGAGTGAGATCTAGTGTGTGTGTGGGAGAGTGATGTAGTGTGTGTGAGTGGGAGAGAGAGGGAGAGTGTATGTTTGGGACAGAGGGGGAGAATGTGTTTGTGAGAGAGAGAGTGTATGTGTGGGCAGAGAAGGAGAGTGTACGTGTGGATGAGAGAGTGAGAGTGTGCTTGGGGGAGAGAGGGAGAATGTGTGTGGGAGAGAGAGGGAGAATGTGTGTGGGACAGAGAGGGAGAGTGTATGTGTCGGAGGGAGAGTAAGAGTGTATAAGTGGGAGAGAGATGGAAAGTGTGTGTGGGAGAGACATGGAGAGTGTATGTGTGGGAGAGAGAGGGAGAGTGTGTGTGGTAGACAGAGGGAGAGTGTGTATGGGGGAGAGAGAGTGAGAGTGTGTGTAGGAGAGATGTTGATTGTGTGTGGGAGAGAGAGGGAGAGTGTGTGTCTGGGAGAGAAGTATAGTGTGTGTGGGAGATAAAAGGAGAGTGTGTGTGGGAGAGAGAGGGAGAGTGTGTGTGTGTGTGTGGGAGAGAGGGAGAGTGTGTGTGTGGGAGAGAGAGGGTGTGTGTGTGGGAGAGAGAGGGAGAGTGTGTGTGTTGCAGAGAGAGGGAGTTTATGGGGGAGAGATAGTCAGAATGTGGGTGGGAGAGAGAAGGAGAGTGTGTGTGTGGGAGGGTGAGGGAGAGTTGTGTGTGGGAGATAGGTATAGTGTGTGTATGGGAGAGAGAGGGAGAGTGTGTGTGGGAGAGAGAGGGAGATTGTGTGTGAGAGATCAGGAGATTGTGTGTGTGCAAGTGTGTGTGTGTGGGAGAGAGATGGAGAGTGTGGGTGTTGGAGAGAGAGAGAGTGTCTGTGTGGGAGTGAGAGGTATAGTGTATGTTTGGGAGAGAGAGGGAGAGAGTATGTGTGGGAGAGAGAGGGAGAGTGAGTGTGTGCCAAAGAGAGGGAGAGTGTGTGTGTGGCAGAGAGAGGGAGTGTATGGGGGAGATAGTATGAGAGTGTGGGTGGAAGAGAGAAGGAGAGAGTGTGTCTGGGAGAGAGTGGGAGAGTGTGTGTTGGAGAGAGAGGGAGACAGTATGTGTGTGAGAGAGAGGGAGAATGTATAAGTGGGAGAGATAGGGAGAGTGTGTTTGTTGGAGAGAGTGGGAGTGTTTGTTTGGGAGAGTTAGGGAGTCTGTCTGTGTGGGATAATCGGTGTGTGGGAGTGAGATTCAGTGTATGTGTGTGGGAGAGTGATGTAGTGTGTGTGTGGGAGAGAGAAGGAGAGTGTATGTTTAGGAGAGAGAGGGAAATTGTTTGTGCGAGAGAGATGGAGAGTGTGTGTTGGAGAGAGAGGGAGAATGTTTGTGTGGCTGAGAGAGGGTGTGTATGGGGGAGAGAGACAAAAATGTTTGTGTGGGAGTGAGAGGAAGAGTGTGTGTGGGAAAGCGAAGGAGAGTTTGTGTGAGGGAGAGAGGGAGAGTGTGTGAGGGAGAGTGATGGTGTGTGTGGGTGTGGGAGAGAGATGAAGAATGTGTGTGCGAGAGAGAGAGAGTGTATGTGTGGGAGAGTTTATTTGTTGGAGAGAGAGGGAGAGTGTGTGTGTGGGTGAGAGAGTGAGTGTGTGTGTGGGAGAGAGAGGGAGAATGTGTTTAGGAGAGAGATGGAGAGTGTGTGTGTGGGGGAGAGATGGAATGTGTGTGTGGGAGAGAGAGGGAGAATGTATGTCTGGGAGATAGAGAGTGTGTATAAGTGGGAGAGTGAAGGAGAGTTTATTTGTGGGAGGGGGAGAGAGAGAGAGTGTGGGAGAGAGAGGGAGATTGTTTGTATGAGAGAGAGGGAGAGTGTGTGTGAGAGAGTTAGGGAGTGTGTCTGTGTGGTAGAGTGTGTGTGTGGGAGTGAGAGGGAGAATGTGTGTAGGAGAGAGAGGGAGAGTGTGTGTGTGGGAGAGAGATGGAATGTGTGTGTGGGAGAGAGAGAGAGAGAGATTGTGTTTGGGAGAGAGAGGGAGAGTGTGTGTGGGAGAGAGAGGGAGATTGTGTGTGGGAGATAGGGAGATTGTCTGTGTGGAAGTGTGTGTGTGTGGGAGAGAGATGGATAATGTGGGTGTTGGAGAGAGAGAGAGTGTCTGTGTGGGAGAGAGAGCGAGAGAGTATGTGTGGGAGAGAGAGGGAGAGTGTGTGTGTGGGAGAGAGAGGGAGAGTGTGTGTGGGAGAGAGAGAGAGAGTGTGTGTTTGGGAGAGAGAGGGAGAGTGTGTTTGGGAGAGAGAGGGAGAGTGTGTGTTGGGAGCGAGAGGGAGAGTTTGTGTGGGAGAGAGAGGGAGATTGTGTGTGGGAGAGAGAGGGAGATTGTGTGTGGGAGATAGGGAGATTGTGTGTGTGGAAGTGTGTGTGTGTGGGAGAGAGATGGATGGTGTGGGTGTTGGAGAGAGAGAGATTGTATGTGTGGGAGAGAGAGCGAGAGAGTATGTTTGGGAGAGAGAGCGAGAGAGTATGCATGGGAGAGAGAGGGAGAGTGTGTGTGTGGGAGAAAGAGGGAGAGTGTGTGTGTGGCAGAGAGAGGGAGTGTATGGGGGAGAGAGTGTGAGAGTGTGGGTGGGAGAGAGAAGGAGAGAGTGTGTCTGGGAGAGAGTGGGAGAGAGTGTGTTGGAGAGAGAGGGTGACAGTATGTGTGTGAGAGAGAGGGAGAGTGTTTAAATGGGAGAGAGAGGGAGAGTGTGTTTGTTGGAGAGAGTGGGAGTGTTTGTTTGGGAGAGTTAGGGAGTGTGTCTGTGTGGGAGAATCGGTGTGTGGGAGTGAGATGCAGTGTGTGTTTGTGGGAGAGTGATGTAGTGAGTGTGTGGGAGAGAGAAGGAGAGTGTATGTTTAGGAGAGAGAGGGAAATTGTTTGTGCGAGAGAGATGGAGAGTGTGTGTGTGAGAGAGAGGGAGAGTGTTTGTGTGGCAGAGAGAGGGTGTGTATGGGGGAGAGAGACAAAAATGTTTGTTTGGGAGTGAGAGGGAGAGTGTGTGTGGGAAAGCGAAGGAGAGTTTGTGTGAGGGAGAGAGGGAGAGTGTGTGAGGGAGAGTGATGGTGTGTGTGAGTGTGGGAGAGAGATGGAGAATGTGTGTGTGAGAGAGAGAGAGTGTATGTGTGGGACAGAGAGGGAGAGTTTATTTGTTGGAGAGAGAGGGAGAGTGTGTGTGTGGGGGAGAGATGGAATGTGTGTGTGGGAGAGAGAGGGAGAATGTATGTCTGGGAGATAGAGAGTGTGTATAAGTGAGAGAGAGAAGGAGAGTCTATTTGTGGGAGAGGGAGAGAGAGAGTGTGTGGGAGAGAGAGGGAGATTGTTTGTATGAGAGAGAGGGAGAGTGTGTGTGGGAGAGTTAGGGTGTGTGTCTGTGTGGTAGAGTGTGTGTGTGGGAGTGAGGGGGAGAATGTGTGTAGGAGAGAGAGGGAGAGTGTGTGTGTGGGAGAGAGATGGAATGTGTGTGTGGGAGAGAGAGAGAGATTGTGTTTGGGAGAGAGAGGGAGAGTGTGTGTGGGAGAGAGAGGGAGATTGTGTGTGAGAGTTGGGAGATTGTCTGTGTGGAAGTGTGTGTGTGTGGGAGAGAGATGGAGAGTGTGGGTGTTGGAGAGAGAGAGAGTGTCTGTGTGGGAGAGAGAGCGAGAGAGTATGTGTGGGAGAGAGAGCAAGGGAGTATGTGTGGGAGAGGGAGGTGGAGAGTATGTGTGGGAGAGAGAGGGAGAGTGTGTGTGTGGCAGAGAGAGGGAGTGTATGGTGGAGAGAGTGGCAGAGTGTGTGTGGGAGAGAGAAGGACAGTGTATGTTTGGGATCGAGAGGGAGAGCGTTTGTGCGAGAGAGATGGAGAGTGTCTGTGGGAGAGAGAGGGAGAGTGTTTTTCGGACAGAGCGGGAGAGTGTTTGTGTGGCAGAGAGAGGGAGTGTATGGGGGAGAGTGACAAAAATGCTTGTGTAAGAGAGAGAGGGAGAGTGTGTGTGGGAAAGAGAAGGAGAGTTTTTGTGAGGGAGAGTGAGGGAGAGTGTGTGCGAGGGAGAGAGATGGTGTGCGTGGGTGTGGGAAAGAGAGGGAGAATGTGTGTGTGAGAGAGTGAAGAGAATGTATGTGTGGGACAGCGAGGGAGAGTTTATTTGTGGGAGAGAGAGGGAGGGTGTGTGTGTGGGTGAGAGATTGAGAGTGTGTGTGGGAGAGAGAGGAAGAATGTGTGTGGGAGAGAGAGGGAGAGTGTGTGTGTGGGAGAGAGAGGGAATGTGTGTGTGGAGAGAGAGGGAGAGTGTATGTGTGGGAAGAGAGGGAATGTGTGTGTGGGAGAGAGAGGGAGTGTGTGTGTGGGAGAGAGAGTGACAGTGTGTGTGGGAGAGAGAGATAGAGTGTACCTGTGGGAGAGTCAGGGAGAATGTATGGTGGGAGAGAGAGGGAGCTTGTGTGTGGGAGAGGGAGGGAGAGTTTGTATGTGGGAGAGTGATGGTGTGTGTGGGTGTGGGAGAGAGATGGAAAATGTAGGTGTGAGAGAGAGAGAGAGAGAGAGGGAGTGTAAGTGTGGGACAGCGAGTGAGAGTTTATTTGTGGGAGAGAGAGGAAGAGTGTGTGTGTGGGAGAGAGAGTGAGTGTGTTTGTGTGGGAGAGAGAGGGAGAATGTGTGTAGGAGAGAGAGGGAGAGTGTGTGTTTGGGAGACTGATGGAATGTGTGTGTGGGAGAGAGAGGAAGAATGTATGTCTGGGAGATAGAGAGTGTGTATAACTTGGAGAGAGAAGGAGAGTGTATTTGTGAGAGAGAGAGAGAGTGTGTGGGAGAGAGAGGAACATTGTTTGTATGAGGGAGAGGGAGATTGTGTGTGGGAGAGTTAGGGAGTGTGTCTGTGTGGGAGAGTGTGTGTGTGGGAGTGAGAGGGAGAATGTGTGTAGGAGAGAGAGGGAGAGTGTGTGTGTGTGGGAGAGAGATGGAAAGTGTGTGTGGGAGAGAGAGGGAGAGTGTGTTTGGGAGAGAGAGGGAGAGTGTGTTTGGGAGAGAGAGGGAGAGTGTGTTTGGGAGAGAGAGGGAGAGTGTGTTTGGGAGAGAGAGGGAGAGTGTGTGTGGGAGAGAGAGGGAGAGTGTGTGTGGGAGAGAGAGGGAGAGTGTGTGTGGGAGAGAGAGGGAGATTGTGTGTGGGAGATAGGGAGATTGTCTGTGTGGAAGTGTGTGTGTGTGGGAGAGAGATGGATAGTGTGGGTGTTGGAGAGAGAGAGAGTGTCTGTGTGGGAGAGAGAGCGAGAGAGTATGTATGGGAGAGATAGGAAGAGTGTGTGTGTGGGAGAGAGAGGGAGAGTGTGTCTGGGAGAGAGAGGGAGAGTGTGTGTTTGGGAGAGAGAGGGAGAGTGTGTTTGGGAGAGAGAGGGAGAGTGTGTGTGGGAGCGAGGGGGAGAGTGTGTGTGGGAGAGAGAGGGAGATTGTGTGTGGGAGATAGCGAGATTGTGTGTGTGGAAGTGTGTGTGTGTGGGAGAGAAATGGATGGTGTGGGTTTTGGAGAGAGAGAGAGTGTCTGTGTGGGAGAGAGAGCGAGAGAGTATGTTTGGGAGAGAGAGCGAGAGAGTATGTATGGGAGAGAGAGGGAGAGTGTGTGTGTGGGAGAAAGAGGGAGAGTGTGTCTGTGGCAGAGAGAGGGAGTGTATGGGGGAGAGAGTGTGAGAGTGTGGGTGGGAGAGAGAAGGAGATAGTGTGTGTGGGAGAGAGTGGGAGAGTGTGTGTTTGAGAGAGAGCGTGACAGTATGTGTGTGAGAGATAGGGAGAGTGTATAAGTGGGAGAGAGAGGGAGAGTGTGTTTGTTGGAGAGAGAGGGAGAGTGTGTTTGGGAGAGTTAGGGAGTGTGTCTGTGTGGGAGAGTCGGTGTGTGGGAGTGAGATGTAGCGTGTGTTTGTGAGTGAAATGTAGCGTGTGTTTGTGAGTGAGATGTAGTGTGTGTGTGGGAGGGTGATGTATTGTGTGTGTGGGAGAGAGAAGGAGAGTCTTTGTGGGAGAGAGAGAGAGAGAGGAAGATAGTTTGTATGAGAGAGAGGGAGAGTGTGTGTGGGAGAGTTAGGGTGTGTGTCTGTGTGGGAGTGAGAGGGAGAATGTGTGTAGGAGAGAGAGGGAGAGTTTGTGTGTGGGAGAGAGATGGAATATGTGTGTGGGAGAGAGCGAGAGATTGTGTTTGGGAGAGAGAGGGAGAGTGTGTTTGGGAGAGAGAGGGAGAATGTGTGTAGGAGAGAGAGGGAGACTGTGTGTTTGGGAGAGTGTTGGAATGTGTGTGTGGGAGAGAGAGGGAGAATGTATGTCTGGGAGATAGAGAGTGTGTATAAGTGGGGGAGAAAAGGAGCGTGTATTTGTGAGAGAGAGAGAGAGTGTGTGGGAGAGAGAGGGAGATTGTTTTTATGAGAGAGAGGGAGATTGTGTGTGGGAGAGTTAGGGAGTGTGTCTGTGTGGGAGAGTGTGTGTGTGGGAGTGAGAGGGAGAATGTGTGTAGGATAGAGAGGGAGAGTTTGTGTGTGGGAGAGAGATGGAAAGTGTGTGTGGGAGAGAGAGAGAGAGTGTGCTTGGGAGAGAGAGGGAGAGTGTGCTTGGGAGAGAGAGGGAGAGTGTGCTTGGGGGAGAGAGGGAGAGTGTGTGTGGGAGAGAGAGGGAGAGTGTGTGTGGGAGAGAGGGGGAGAGTGTGTGTGGGAGAGAGAGGGAGATTGTGTGTGTGGAAGTGTGTGTGTGTGGGAGAGAGATGGATAGTGTGGGTGTTGGAGAGAGAGAGAGTGTCTGTGTGGGAGAGAGACCGAGAGAGTATGTGTGGGAGAGATAGGGAGAGAGTATGTGTGGGAGAGAGAGGGAGAGTGTGTGTGGGAGAGAGAGGGAGAGTGTGTGTGGGAGAGAGAGAGAGATTGTGTGTGGGAGTTAGGGAGATTGTGTGTGTGGAAGTGTGTGTGTGTGGGAGAGAGATGGACAGCGTGGGTGGTGGAGAGAGAGAGAGAGTGTTGGTGTTGGAGAGAGAGCGAGAGAGTATGTGTGGGAGAGAGAGCGAGAGAGTATGTGTGGCAGTGAGAGGGAGTGTGTGTGTGTGGCAGAGAGAGAGAGTGCATTGCGGAGAGAGTGGGAGAGTGTGTGTGGGAGAGAGAAGGAGAGTGTATGTTTGGGAGCGAGAGGCAGAGTGTTTGTGCGAGAGAGAGGGAGAGTGTATGTGAGAGATAGGGAGATTGTGTGTGTGGAAGTGTGTGTGTGGGTGGGAGAGAGAAGGAGGGAGTGTGTGTGGGAGAGAGTGGGAGAGTGTGTGTGGGAGAGAGAGTGTGACTGTACGCCTGGGAGAGAGAGAGAGAGAGAGTGTTTAAGTTGGAGAGAGAGGGAGAGAGTTTGAGGGAGAGAGAGGGAGAGTGTGTGTGGGAGAGTTAGGGAGTGTGTCTGTGTGGGAGAGTGTGTGTGTGTGATTGAGATCTAGTGTGTGTGTGGGAGAGTGATGTAGTGTGTGAGTGGGAGAGAGAGGGAGAGTGTATGTTTGGGAGAGAGGGGGAGAATGTGTGTGTGTGAGAGAGAGAGAGTATGTGTGGGCAGAGAAGGAGAGTGTGTGTGTGGATGAGAGAGTGAGAGTGTGTGTGGGAGAGAGAGGGAGAATGTGTGTGGGAGAAAGAGGGAGAATGTGTGTGGGACAGAGAGGGAGAGTGTATGTGTCGGAGGGAGAGTAAGAGTGTATAAGTGGGAGAGAGATGGAAAGTGTGTGTGGGAGAGACATGGAGAGTGTATGTGTGGGAGAGAGAGGGAGAGTGTGTTTGTTGGAGAGAGAGGGAGAGTGTGTTTGGGAGAGTTAGGGAGTGTGTCTGTGTTGGAGAGTCGGTGTGTGGGAGTGAGATGTAGCATGTGTTTGTGAGTGAGATGTAGTGTGTGTGTGGGAGAGAGAGGGAAAGTGTGTCTGGGAGAGAGTGGAAGAGTGTGTGTGGGAGAGAGAGGTAGATTGTGTTCATGGGAGAGAGAGGTAGAGTGTGTTTGTGGGTGAGAGAGGGAGAGTATGTGTGTGGGAGAGAGGGAGAATGTGCGTGTGAGAGAGAGAGAGAGAGTGTATGTGTGGGAGATTTAGGGAGAGTGAGTGTGTGGCAAAGAGAGGGAGAGTGTGTGTGGCAGAGAGAGGAATTGTGTGGGGGAGAGATTGTGAGAGTGTGGGTAGGAGAGAGAAGGGGAGAGTGTGTGTGGGAGAGAGTGGGAGAGTGTGTGTTTGAGAGACAGTGTGACAGTATGTTTGTGAGAGAGAGGGAGAGTGTGTGTGTGGCAGAGAGATGGAGTGTATGGGGGAGAGAGTGGCAGAGCGTGTGTGGGAGAGAGATGGAATGTGTGTGTGGGAGAGAGAGGGAGAGTGTATGTGTGGGAGAGAGAGGGAATGTGTGTGTGGGAGAGAGAGGGAGTGTGTGTGTGGGAGAGAGAGTGATAGTGTGTGTGGGAGAGAGAGGGAGAGTGCATCTGGGAGAGAGAGGGAGAGTGTACCTGTGGGAGAGACAGGGAGAATGTATGGTGGTAGAGAGAGGGAGATTGTGTGTGGGAGATGGAGGGAGAGTGTGTATGTGGGAGAGAGATGGAGAATGTGTGTGTGGGAGAGAGAGGGAAAGTGTGTCTGGTAGTGAGAGTAAGAGTGTCTGTGGGAGAGAGAAGTAGATTGTGTTCATGGGAGGGAGAGGTAGAGTGTGTTTGTGGGTGAGAGAGGGAGAGTATGTGTGTGGGAGAGAGGGAGAATGTGTGTGTGAGAGTGAAAGAGTATGTGTGGGAGAGAGAGGGAGAGTGTGTGTGTGGGAGAGGGAGGGAGAGTGTGTGTGTGGCAGAGAGAGGGAGTGTATGGGCGAGAGAGTGTGAGAGTGTGGGTGGGAGAGAGAAGGAGAGAGTGTGTGTGGGAGAGAGTGGGAGATTGTGTGTTTGAGAGAGAGCGTGACAGTATGTGTGTGAGAGATAGGGAGAGTGTATAAGTGGGAGAGAGAGGGAGAGTGTGTTTGTTGGAGAGAGAGGAAGAATGTGTTTGGTAGAGTTAGGGAGTTTATCTGCGTGGTAGAGTCGGTGTGTGGGAGTGAGATGTAGTGTGTGTGTGGGAGTGAGATTTAGTGTGTATGTGGGAGAGTGATGTAGTGTGTGTGTGGGAGAGAGAAGGAGAGTGTATGTTTAGGAGAGAGAGGGAAAGTGTTTGTGCGAAAGAGATGGAGAGTGTGTGTGGGAGAGAGAGGGAGAGTGTTTGTGGCAGAGAGTTGGAGAGTGTTTGTGTGGCAGAGAGAGGGTGTGTATGCGGGAGAGAGACGAAAGTGTTTGTGTGCGAAAGAGAAGGAGAGTTTGTGTGAGGGAGAGAGGGAGAGTGTGTGAGGGAGAGTGATGGTGTGTGTGGGTTTGGGAGAGAGATGGAGAATGTGTGTATGAGAGAGAGAGAGAGAGAGGGAGTGTAAGTGTGGGACAGCGAGTGAGAGTTTATTTGTGGGAGAGAGAGGGAGAGTATGTGTGTGGGAGATAGAGTGAGTGTGTGTGTGGGAGAGAAAGTGAGTGTGTGTGTGGGAGAGAGAGGGAGAATGTGTGTAGGAGAGAGAGGGAGAGTGTGTGTTTGGGAGAGTGATGGAATGTGTGTGTGGGAGAGAGAGGGAGAATGTATGTCTGGGAGATAGAGAGTGTGTAAAAGTGGGAGAGAGAAGGAGAGTGTATTTGTGTGAGAGAGAGAGAGTGTGTGGGAGAGAGAGGGAGATTGTTTGTATGAGAGGGAGGGAGATTGTGTGTGGGAGAGTTAGGGAGTGTGTCTGTGTGGGAGAGTGTGTGTGTGGGAGTGAGAGGGAGAATGTGTGTAGGAGAGAGAGGGAGAGTGTGTGTGTGGGAGAGAGATGGAAAGTGTGTGTGGGAGAGAGAGAGATTGTGTTTGGGAGAGAGAGGGAGAGTGTGATTGGAAGAGAGAGGGAGAGTGTGTGTGGGAGAGATAGGGAGAGTCTGTGTGGGAGAGAGAGGGAGAGTGTGTGTGGGAGAGAGAGGGAGAGTGTGTGTGGGAGAGAGAGGGAGAGTGTGTGTGGGAGAGAGAGGGAGAGTGTGTGTGGGAGAGAGAGGGAGAGTGTGTGTGGGAGAGAGAGGGAGATTTTGTGTGGGAGATAGGGAGATTGTCTGTGTGGAAGTGTGTGTGTGTGGGAGAGAGATGGATAGTGTGGGTGTTGGAGAGAGAGAGAGTGTCTGTGTGGGAGAGAGAGCGAGAGAGTATGTGTGGGAGAGAGAGCGAGAGAGTATGTGTGGGAGAGAGAGGGAGAGTGCGTGTGTGGGAGAGAGAGGGAGAGTCTGTGTGGGAGAGTGAGAGAGAGTGTGTTTGGGAGAGAGAGGGAGAGTGTGTTTGGGAGAGAGAGGGAGAGTGTGTGTGGGAGAGAGAGGGAGAGTGTGTGTGGGAGAGAGAGGGAGAGTGTGTGTGGGACAGAGAGGGAGATTGTGTGTGGGAGATAGGGAGATTGTGTGTGTGGAAGTGTGTGTGTGTGGGAGAGAGATGGATAGTGTGTGGGTTGTAGAGAGAGAGAGTGTCTGTGTGGGAGTGAGTGCGAGAGAGTACGTGTGGGAGTGAGTGCGAGAGAGTACGTGTGGGAGTGAGAGTGAGAGAGTATGTGTGGGAGAGAGAGCGAGAGAGTATGTGTGGGAGAGAGAGGGAGAGTGTGTGTGTTGGAGAGAGAGGGAGAGTGTGTGTGTGGCAGAGAGAGGGAGTGTATGGGGGAGAGAGTGTGAGAGTGTGGGTGGGTGAGAGAATGAGAGAGTGTGTGTGGGAGAGAGTGGGAGAGTGAGTGTGTGGCAAAGAGAGGGAGAGTGTGTGTGGGGCAGAGAGAGGGAGTGTATGGGGGAGAGAGTGTGAGAGTGTGGGTGGGAGAGAGAAGGAGAGAGTGTGTGTTGGAGAGAGTGGGAGAGTGTGTGTTTGAGAGAGCGTGACAGTATGTGTGTGAGAGATAGGGAGAGTGTATAAGTGGGAGAGAGAGGGAGAGTGTGTTTGTTGGAGAGAGAGGGAGAGTGTGTTTGGGAGAGTTAGGGAGTGTGTCTGTGTGGGAGAGTCGGTGTGTGGCAGTGAGATTTAGCGTGTGTTTGTGAGTGAGATGTAGTGTGTGTGTGGCAGAGAGAGGGAAGGTGTGTCTGGGAGAGAGAGGAAGAGTGTGTGTGGGAGAGAGAGTTAGATTGTGTTCATGGGAGAGAGAGGTAGAGTGTGTTTGTGGGTGAGAGAGGGAGAGTATGTGTGTGGGAGAGAGGGAGAATGTGTGTGCGAGAGAGAGAGAGAGAGTGTATGTGTGGGAGAGTTAGGGAGAGTGAGTGTGTGGCAAAGAGAGGGAGAGTGTGTGTGGCAGAGAGAGGAATTGTGTGAGGGAGAGATTGTGAGAGTTTGGGTGGGAGAGTGAAGGAGAGAGTGTGTGAGGGAGAAAGTGGGAGAGGTTGTGTTTGAGAGAGAGCGTGACAGTATGTGTGTGAGAGATAGGGAGAGTTTATAAGCGGGAGCGAGAGGGAGAGTGTGTTTGTTGGAGAGAGAGGGAGAGTGTGTTTGGGAGAGTTAGGGAGTTTGTCTGTGTGGGAGAGTCGGTGTGTGGGAGTGAGATGTAGCGTGTGTTTGTGAGTGAGATGTAGTGTGTGTGTGGGAGAGTGATGTGTGTGTTGGAGAGAGAAGGAGAGTGTATGTTTAGGAGAGAGAGAGAAAAGTGTTTGTGCGAGCGAGATGGAGAGTCTTTGTGGGAGAGAGAGAGAGAGAGTAAGATTATTTGTATGAGAGAGAGGGAGAGTGTGTGTGGGAGTGTTAGGGAGTGTGTCTGTGTGGGAGTGAGAGGGAGAATGTGTGTAGGAGAGAGAGGGAGAGTTTGTGTGTGGGAGAGAGATGGAATGTGTGTGTGGGAGAGAGAGAGAGATTGTGTTTGGGAGAGAGAGGGAGAGTGTGTTTGGGGGAGAGAGGGAGAATGTTTGTAGGAGAGAGAGGGACACTGTGTGTTTGGGAGAGTGATGGAATGTGTGTGTGGGAGAGAGAGGGAGAATGTATGTCTGCGAGATAGAGAGTGTGTATACGTTGGAGAGAGAAGGAGCGTGTCTATGTGAGAGAGAGAGAGAGTGTGTGGGAGAGTGAGGGAGATTGTTTGTATGAGAGAGAGGGAGATTGTGTGTGGGAGAGTTAGGGAGTGTGTCTGTGTGGGAGAGTATGTGTGTGGGAGTGAGAGGGAGTATGTGTGTAGGAGAGAGAGGGTGAGTGTGTGTGTGAGAGAGAGATGGAAAGTGTCTGTGGGAGAGAGAGAGAGGGTGTGTTTGGGAGAGAGAGGGAGAGTGTGCTTGGGAGAGAGAGGGAGAGTGTGTGTGGGAGAGAGAGGGAGATTGTGTGTGGGAGAGAGAGGGAGATTGTGTGTGGGAGAGTTAGGGAGTGGGTCTGTGTGGGAGAGTGTGTGTGTGGGAGTGAGAGGGAGAATGTGTGTAGGAGAGAGAGGGAGAGTGTGTGTGTGGGAGAGAGATGGAAAGTGTGTGTGGGAGAGAGA
The DNA here is from genome assembly GCF_017639515.1 of Carcharodon carcharias. Classification (NCBI taxonomy): domain Eukaryota; kingdom Metazoa; phylum Chordata; class Chondrichthyes; order Lamniformes; family Lamnidae; genus Carcharodon; species Carcharodon carcharias. Next base: position 36,575,167 of record NC_054482.1, on the reverse strand, counting down.
GAGAGTGTGTTTGGGAGAGAGAGGGAGAGTGTTTTTGGGAGAGAGAGGGAGATTGTGTTTGGGAGAGAGAGGGAGATTGTGTTTGGGAGAGAGAGGGAGAGTGTGATTGGAAGAGAGAGGGAGAGTGTGTGTGGGAGAGAGAGGGAGAGTGTGTGTGGGAGAGAGAGGGAGAGTGTGTGTGGGAGAGAGAGGGAGAGTGTGTGTGGGAGAGAGAGGGAGAGTGTGTGTGGGAGAGAGAGGGAGAGTGTGTGTGGGAGAGAGAGGGAGATTTTGTGTGGGAGATAGGGAGATTGTCTGTGTGGAAGTGTGTGTGTGTGGGAGAGAGATGGATAGTGTGGGTGTTGGAGAGAGAGAGAGTGTCTGTGTGGGAGAGAGAGCGAGAGAGTATGTGTGGGAGAGAGAGCGAGAGAGTATGTGTGGGAGAGAGAGGGAGAGTGGGTGTGGGGGAGAGAGAGGGAGAGTCTGTGTGGGAGAGAGAGAGAGAGTGTGTTTGGGAGAGAGAGGGAGAGTGTGTTTGGGAGAGAGAGGGAGAGTGTGTGTGGGAGAGAGAGGGAGAGTGTGTGTGGGAGAGAGAGGGAGAGTGTGTGTGGGAGAGAGAGGGAGATTGTGTGTGGGAGATAGGGAGATTGTGTGTGTGGAAGTGTGTGTGTGTGGGAGAGAGATGGATAGTGTGGGGGTTGTAGAGAGAGAGAGTGTCTGTGTGGGAGTGAGTGCGAGAGAGTACGTGTGGGAGTGAGTGCGAGAGAGTACGTGTGGGAGTGAGAGTGAGAGAGTATGTGTGGGAGAGAGAGCGAGAGAGTATGTGTGGGAGAGAGGGGGAGAGTGTGTGTGTTGGAGAGAGAGGGAGAGTGTGTGTGTGGCAGAGAGAGGGAGTGTATGGGGGAGAGAGTGTGAGAGTGTGGGTGGGTGAGAGAATGAGAGAGTGTGTGTGGGAGAGAGTGGGAGAGTGAGTGTGTGGCAAAGAGAGGGAGAGTGTGTGTGGGGCAGAGAGAGGGAGTGTATGGGGGAGAGAGTGTGAGAGTGTGGGTGGGAGAGAGAAGGAGAGAGTGTGTGTTGGAGAGAATGGGAGAGTGTGTGTTTGAGAGAGAGCGTGACAGTATGTGTGTGAGAGATAGGGAGAGTGTATAAGTGGGAGAGAGAGGGAGAGTGTGTTTGTTGGAGAGAGAGGGAGAGTGTGTTTGGGAGAGTTAGGGAGTGTGTCTGTGTGGGAGAGTCGGTGTGTGGCAGTGAGATTTAGCGTGTGTTTGTGAGTGAGATGTAGTGTGTGTGTGGCAGAGAGAGGGAAGGTGTGTCTGGGAGAGAGAGGAAGAGTGTGTGTGGGAGAGAGAGGTAGATTGTGTTCATGGGAGAGAGAGGTAGAGTGTGTTTGTGGGTGAGAGAGGGAGAGTATGTGTGTGGGAGAGAGGGAGAATGTGTGTGTGTGAGAGAGAGAGAGAGTGTATGTGTGGGAGAGTTAGGGAGAGTGAGTGTGTGGCAAAGAGAGGGAGAGTGTGTGTGGCAGAGAGAGGAATTGTGTGAGGGAGAGATTGTGAGAGTTTGGGTGGGAGAGTGAAGGAGAGAGTGTGTGTGGGAGAAAGTGGGAGAGGTTGTGTTTGAGAGAGAGCGTGACAGTATGTGTGTGAGAGATAGGGAGAGTTTATAAGCGGGAGCGAGAGGGAGAGTGTGTTTGTTGGAGAGAGAGGGAGAGTGTGTTTGGGAGAGTTAGGGAGTTTGTCTGTGTGGGAGAGTCGGTGTGTGGCAGTGAGATGTAGCGTGTGTTTGTGAGTGAGATGTAGTGTGTGTGTGGGAGAGTGATGTGTGTGTTGGAGAGAGAAGGAGAGTGTATGTTTAGGAGAGAGAGAGAAAAGTGTTTGTGCGAGCGAGATGGAGAGTGTGTGTGGGAGAGAGAGGGAGAGTCTTTGTGGGAGAGAGAGAGAGAGAGTAAGATTATTTGTATGAGAGAGAGGGAGAGTGTGTGTGGGAGTGTTAGGGAGTGTGTCTGTGTGGGAGTGAGAGGGAGAATGTGTGTAGGAGAGAGAGGGAGAGTTTGTGTGTGGGAGAGAGATGGAATGTGTGTGTGGGAGAGAGAGAGAGATTGTGTTTGGGAGAGAGAGGGAGAGTGTGTTTGGGGGAGAGAGGGAGAATGTTTGTAGGAGAGAGAGGGATACTGTGTGTTTGGGAGAGTGATGGAATGTGTGTGTGGGAGAGAGAGGGAGAATGTATGTCTGCGAGATAGAGAGTGTGTATACGTTGGAGAGAGAAGGAGCGTGTCTTTGTGAGAGAGAGAGAGAGAGTGTGTGGGAGAGAGAGGGAGATTGTTTGTATGAGAGAGAGGGAGATTGTGTGTGGGAGAGTTAGGGAGTGTGTCTGTGTGGGAGAGTATGTGTGTGGGAGTGAGAGGGAGTATGTGTGTAGGAGAGAGAGGGTGAGTGTGTGTGTGAGAGAGAGATGGAAAGTGTCTGTGGGAGAGAGAGAGAGGGTGTGTTTGGGAGAGAGAGGGAGAGTGTGCTTGGGAGAGAGAGGGAGAGTGTGTGTGGGAGAGAGAGGGAGATTGTGTGTGGGAGAGAGAGGGAGATTGTGTGTGGGAGAGTTAGGGAGTGGGTCTGTGTGGGAGAGTGTGTGTGTGGGAGTGAGAGGGAGAATGTGTGTAGGAGAGAGAGGGAGAGTGTGTGTGTGGGAGAGAGATGGAAAGTGTGTGTGGGAGAGAGAGAGAGTGTGTTTGGGAGAGAGAGGGAGAGTGTTTTTGGGAGAGAGAGGGAGATTGTGTTTGGGAGAGAGAGGGAGATTGTGTTTGGGAGAGAGAGGGAGAGTGTGATTGGAAGAGAGAGGGAGAGTGTGTGTGGGAGAGAGAGGGAGAGTGTGTGTGGGAGAGAGAGGGAGAGTGTGTGTGGGAGAGAGAGGGAGAGTGTGTGTGGGAGAGAGAGGGAGAGTGTGTGTGGGAGAGAGAGGGAGAGTGTGTGTGGGAGAGAGAGGGAGATTTTGTGTGGGAGATAGGGAGATTGTCTGTGTGGAAGTGTGTGTGTGTGGGAGAGAGATGGATAGTGTGGGTGTTGGAGAGAGAGAGAGTGTCTGTGTGGGAGAGAGAGCGAGAGAGTATGTGTGGGAGAGAGAGCGAGAGAGTATGTGTGGGAGAGAGAGGGAGAGTGCGTGTGTGGGAGAGAGAGGGAGAGTCTGTGTGGGAGAGAGAGAGAGAGTGTGTTTGGGAGAGAGAGGGAGAGTGTGTTTGGGAGAGAGAGGGAGAGTGTGTGTGGGAGAGAGAGGGAGAGTGTGTGTGGGAGAGAGAGGGAGAGTGTGTGTGGGAGAGAGAGGGAGATTGTGTGTGGGAGATAGGGAGATTGTGTGTGTGGAAGTGTGTGTGTGTGGGAGAGAGATGGATAGTGTGGGGGTTGTAGAGAGAGAGAGTGTCTGTGTGGGAGTGAGTGCGAGAGAGTACGTGTGGGAGTGAGTGCGAGAGAGTATGTGTGGGAGTGAGAGTGAGAGAGTATGTGTGGGAGAGAGAGCGAGAGAGTATGTGTGGGAGAGAGGGGGAGAGTGTGTGTGTTGGAGAGAGAGGGAGAGTGTGTGTGTGGCAGAGAGAGGGAGTGTATGGGGGAGAGAGTGTGAGAGTGTGGGTGGGTGAGAGAATGAGAGAGTGTGTGTGGGAGAGAGTGGGAGAGTGAGTGTGTGGCAAAGAGAGGGAGAGTGTGTGTGGGGCAGAGAGAGGGAGTGTATGGGGGAGAGAGTGTGAGAGTGTGGGTGGGAGAGAGAAGGAGAGAGTGTGTGTTGGAGAGAATGGGAGAGTGTTTGTTTGAGAGAGAGCGTGACAGTATGTGTGTGAGAGATAGGGAGAGTGTATAAGTGGGAGAGAGAGGGAGAGTGTGTTTGTTGGAGAGAGAGGGAGAGTGTGTTTGGGAGAGTTAGGGAGTGTGTCTGTGTGGGAGAGTCGGTGTGTGGCAGTGAGATTTAGCGTGTGTTTGTGAGTGAGATGTAGTGTGTGTGTGGCAGAGAGAGGGAAGGTGTGTCTGGGAGAGAGAGGAAGAGTGTGTGTGGGAGAGAGAGGTAGATTGTGTTCATGGGAGAGAGAGGTAGAGTGTGTTTGTGGGTGAGAGAGGGAGAGTATGTGTGTGGGAGAGAGGGAGAATGTGTGTGTGTGAGAGAGAGAGAGAGTGTATGTGTGGGAGAGTTAGGGAGAGTGAGTGTGTGGCAAAGAGAGGGAGAGTGTGTGTGGCAGAGAGAGGAATTGTGTGAGGGAGAGATTGTGAGAGTTTGGGTGGGAGAGTGAAGGAGAGAGTGTGTGTGGGAGAAAGTGGGAGAGGTTGTGTTTGAGAGAGAGCGTGACAGTATGTGTGTGAGAGATAGGGAGAGTTTATAAGCGGGAGCGAGAGGGGGAGTGTGTTTGTTGGAGAGAGAGGGAGAGTGTGTTTGGGAGAGTTAGGGAGTTTGTCTGTGTGGGAGAGTCGGTGTGTGGGAGTGAGATGTAGCGTGTGTTTGTGAGTGAGATGTAGTGTGTGTGTGGGAGAGTGATGTGTGTGTTGGAGAGAGAAGGAGAGTGTATGTTTAGGAGAGAGAGAGAAAAGTGTTTGTGCGAGCGAGATGGAGAGTGTGTGTGGGAGAGAGAGGGAGAGTCTTTGTGGGAGAGAGAGAGAGAGAGTAAGATTATTTGTATGAGAGAGAGGGAGAGTGTGTGTGGGAGTGTTAGGGAGTGTGTCTGTGTGGGAGAGAGAGGGAGAATGTGTGTAGGAGAGAGAGGGAGAGTTTGTGTGTGGGAGAGAGATGGAATGTGTGTGTGGGAGAGAGAGAGAGATTGTGTTTGGGAGAGAGAGGGAGAGTGTGTTTGGGGGAGAGAGGGAGAATGTTTGTAGGAGAGAGAGGGATACTGTGTGTTTGGGAGAGTGATGGAATGTGTGTGTGGGAGAGAGAGGGAGAATGTATGTCTGCGAGATAGAGAGTGTGTATAAGTTGGAGAGAGAAGGAGCGTGTATTTGTGAGAGAGAGAGAGATAGTGTGTGGGAGAGAGAGGGAGATTGTTTGTATGAGAGAGAGGGAGATTGTGTGTGGGAGAGTTAGGGAGTGTGTCTGTGTGGGAGAGTATGTGTGTGGGGGTGAGATGGAGAATGTGTGTACGAGAGAGAGGGTGAGTGTGTGTGTGAGAGAGAGATGGAAAGTGTCTGTGGGAGAGAGAGAGAGGGTGTGTTTGGGAGAGAGAGGGAGAGTGTGCTTGGGAGAGAGAGGGAGAGTGTGTGTGGGAGAGAGAGGGAGAGTGTGGGTGTTGGAGAGAAGAGAGTGTCTGTGTGGGAGAGAGAGCGAGAGAGTATGTGTGGGAGAGAGAGCGAGAGAGTATGTGTGGGAGAGAGAGGGAGACTTTGTGTGTGGGAGAGAGAGGGAGAGTGTGTGGGAGAGAGAGGGAGAGTGTGTGTGGGAGAGAGAGGGAGATTGTGTGTGGGAGATAGGGAAATTGTGTGTGTGGAAGTGTGTGTGTGGGGGTGAGATGGAGAGTGTGGGTGTTGGAGAGAGAGAGAGAGTGTCTGTGTGGGAGAGAGAGCGAGAGAGTATGTGTGGGAGAGTTAGGGAGAGTGAGTGTGTGGCAAAGAGAGGGAGAGTGTGTGTGGCAGAGAGAGGAAGTGTGTGGGGGAGAGATTGTGAGAGTGTGGGTGGGAGAGAGAAGGAGAGAGTGTGTGTGGGAGACAGTGGGATAGAATGTGTTTGAGAGAGAGTGTGACAATATGTGTGTGAGAGAGAGGGAGAGTGTATAAGTGGGAGAGAGAGGGAGAGTGTGTTTGTTGGAGAGAGAGGAAGAATGTGCTTGGTAGAGTCAGGGAGTTTGTCTGCGTGGGAGAGTCGGTGTGTGGGAGTGAGATGTAGTGTGTGTGTGGGAGTGAGATGTAGTGTGTGTGTGGGAGTGAGATGTAGTGTGTGTGTGGGAGTGAGATGTAGTGTGTATGTGGGAGAGTGATGTAGTGTGTGTGTGGGAGAGAGAAGGAGAGAGAGGGAAAGAGTTTGTGCGAAAGAGATGGAGAGTGTGTGTGGGAGAGAGAGGGAGAGTGTTTGTGGCAGAGAGTTGGAGAGTGTTTGTGAGGCAGAGAGAGGGTGTGTATGCGGGAGAGAGACGAAAGTGTTTGTGTGGGAGAGAGAGGGACTGTGTGTGTGGGAAAGAGAAGGAGAGTTTGTGTGAGGGAGAGAGGGAGAGTATGTGAGGGTGATTGATGGTGTGTGTGGGTGTGGGAGAGAGATGGAGAATGTGTGTGTGTGAGAGAGAGAGAGGGAGTGTAAGTGTGGGACAGCGAGTGAGAGTTTATTTGTGGGAGAGAGAGGGAGAGAGTTTGTGTGGGAGAGAGAGTGAGTGTGTGTGTGGGAGAGAGAGGGAGAACGTGTGTAGGAGAGAGAGGAGAGTGTGTGTTTGGGAGGGTGATGGAATGTGTGTTTGGGAGAGAGAGGGAGAATGATTGTCTGGGAGATGGAGAGTGTGTATAAGTGGGAGGGTGAAGGAGAGTGTATTTGTGAGAGAGAGAGAGAGTGTGTGGGAGTGAGAGGGAGAATGTGTGTAGGAGAGAGAGGGAGAGTGTGTGTGTGGGAGAGAGATGGGAAGTGTGTGTGGGAGAGAGAGAGAGAGTGTGTTTGGGAGAGAGATGGAGAATGTGTTTGGGAGAGAGAGGGAGAGTGTTTTTGGGAGAGAGAGGGAGAGTGTGATTGGGAGAGAGAGGGAGAGTGTATGTGGGAGAGACAGGGAGAGTGTGTGTGGGAGAGAGAGGGAGAGTGTGTGTGGGAGAGAGAGGGAGATTGCGTGTGGGAGATAGGGAGATTTTGTGTGTGGAAGTGTGTGTGTGTGTGAGAGAGATGGATAGTGTGGGTGTTGGAGAGAGAGAGAGTTTCTGTGTGGGAGAGAGAGCAAGAGAGTATGTGTGGGAGAGAGAGCGAGAGAGTATGTGTGGGAGAGAGAGGGAGAGTGTGTGTGTGGGAGAGAGAGGGAGAGTGTGTGTTGGAGAGAGAGAGAGTGTATTTGGGAGAGAGAGGGAGATTGCGTGTTTGGGAGAGAGTGGGAGAGTGTGTGTGGGAGAGAGAGGGAGAGAGTGTGTGGGAGAGAGAGGGAGATTGTGTGTGGGAGGTAGGGAGATTGTGTGTGTTGAAGTGTGTGTGTGTGGGAGAGAGATGGATCGTGTGGGTGTTGGAGAGAGAGAGAGTGTCTGTGTGGGAGAGAGAGAGAGAGAGTATGTGTGGGAGATAGAGCGAGAGCGTGTTTGTGGGAGAGAGAGGGAGAGCGTGTGTGTGGGAGAGAGAGGGAGAGTGTGTGTGTGGGAGAGAGAGGGAGAGTGTGTGTGGGAGAGAGAGTGAGATTGTGTGTGGGAGATAGGGAGATTGTGTGTGTGGAAGTGTGTGTGTGTGGGAGAGAGATGGAGAGTGTGGATGTTGGAGAGAGAGAGAGAGTGTCTGTGTGGGAGAGAGAGCGAGAGAGTATGTTTGAGAGAGAGAGCGAGAGAGTATGTGTGGCAGTGAGAGGGAGAGTGTGTGTGTGGCAGAGAGAGGGAGTGCATGGCGGAGAGAGTGGGAGAGTGTGTGTGGGAGAGAGAAGGACAGTGTATGTTTGGGAGCGAGAGGGAGAGTGTTTGTGCGAGAGAGAGGGAGAGTGTGTGTGGGAGAGAGAGGGAGATTGTTTGTGAGAGATCGGGAGATTGTGTGTGTGGAAGTGTGTGTGTGTGGGAGAGAGATGGAGAGTGTAGGTGTTGGAGAGAGAGAGAGAGAGTGTCTGTGTGGGAGAGAGAGGGAGAATGAGTGTGTGGCAAAGAGAGGGAGAGAGAGGGTGTGGCAGAGAGAGGGAGTGTATGGGGGAGAGAGTGTGAGAGTGTTTGTGGGAGAGAGGAGAGAGTGTGTGTGGGAGAGAGTGGGAGAGTGTGTGTTTGAGAGAGAGCGTGACAGTATGTGTGTGAGAGATCGGGAGAGTGTATAAGTGGGAGAGAGAGGGAGAGTGTGTTTGGGAGAGTTAGGGAGTGTGTCTGTGTGGGAGAGTTGGTGTGTGGGAGTGTGATGTAGCGTGTGTTTTTGAGTGAGATGTAGTGTGTGTTTGGGAGAGAGAGGGAAAGTGTGTCTGGGAGAGAGAGGAAGAGTGTGTGTGGGAGAGAGAGGTAGATTGTGTTCATGGGAGAGAAAGGTAGAGTGTGTTTGTGGGTGAGAGAGGGAGAGTTTGTGTGTAGGAGAGAGGGAGAATGTGTGAGTGAGAGAGAGAGAGTGTATGTGTGGGAGAGTTAGGGAGAGTGAGTGTGTCGCAAAGAGAGGGAGAGTGTGTTTGGCAGAGAGAGGAAGTGTATGGGGGAGAGATTGTGAGAGTGTGGGTGGGAGAGTGAAGGAGAGAGTGTGTGTGGGAGAAAGTGGGAGAGTGTGTGTCTTTCAGAGAGAGCGTGACAGTATGTGTGTGAGAGAGAGGGAGAGTGTATAAGTGGGAGAGACAGGGAGAGTGTGTTTGTTGGAGAGAGAGGAAGAATGTGTTTGGTAGAGTTAGGGAGTTTGTCTGCGTGGGAGAGTTGGTGTGTGGGAGTGAGATGTAGTGTGTGTGTGGGAGTGAGATGTAGTGTGTGTGTGGGAGTGAGATGTAGTGTGTTTGTGGGAGTGAGATGTAGTGTGTGTGTGGGAGTGAGATGTAGTGTGTATGTGGGAGAGTGATGTAGTGTGTGTGGGAGAGAGAAGTAGAGTGTATATTTAGGAGAGAGAGGGAAAGTGTTTGTGCGAAAGAGATGGAGAGTGTGTGTGGGAGAGAGAGGGAGAGTGTTTGTGGCAGAGAGTTGGAGAGTGTTTGTGTGGCAGAGAGAGGGTGTGTATGCGGGAGAGAGACGAAAGTGTTTGTGTGGGAGAGAGAGGGACTGTGTGTGTGGGAAAGAGAAGGAGAGTTTGTGTGAGGGAGAGAGGGAGAGTATGTGAGGGCGATTGATGGTGTGTGTGGGTGTGGGAGAGAGATGGAGAATGTGTGTGTGTGAGAGAGAGAGAGGGAGTGTAAGTGTGGGACAGCGAGTGAGAGTTTATTTGTGGGAGAGAGAGGGAGAGAGTGTGTGTGGGAGAGAGAGTGAGTGTGTGTGTGGGAGAGAGAGGGAGAACGTGTGTAGGAGAGAGAGGAGAGTGTGTGTTTGGGAGGGTGATGGAATGTGTGTTTGGGAGAGAGAGGGAGAATGTATGTCTGGGAGATGGAGAGTGTGTATAAGTGGGAGGGAGAAGGAGAGTGTATTTGTGAGAGAGAGAGTTTGTGGGAGAGAGAGGGAGATTGTCTGTATGAGAGAGAGGGAGATTGTGTGTGGGAGAGTTAGGGAGTGTGTCTGTGTGGGAGAGTGTGTGTGTGGGAGTGAGAGGGAGAATGTGTGTAGGAGAGAGAGGGAGAGTGTGTGTGTGGGAGAGAGATGGAAAGTGTGTGTGGGAGAGAGAGAGAGAGTGTGTTTGGGAGAGAGACGGAGAATGTGTTTGGGAGAGAGAGGGAGAGTGTTTTTGGGAGGGAGAGGGAGAGTGTGTATGGGAGAGAGAGGGAGAGTGTGTGTGGGAGAGAGAGGGAGAGTGTGTGTGGGAGAGAGAGGGAGAGTGTGTGTGGGAGAGAGAGGGATAGTGTGTGTGGGAGAGAGAGGGAGATTGCGTGTGGGAGATAGGGAGATTTTGTGTGTGGAAGTGTGTGTGTGTGTGAGAGAGATGGATAGTGTGGGTGTTGGAGAGAGAGAGAGTGTCTGTGTGGGAGAGAGAGCAAGAGAGTATGTGTGGGAGAGAGAGGGAGAGTGTGTGTGGGGGAGAGAGAGGGAGAGTCTGTGTGGGAGAGAGAGAGAGAGTGTATTTGGGAGAGAGAGGGAGAGAGTGTGTGGGAGAGAGAGGGAGATTGTGTGTGGGAGGTAGGGAGATTGTATGTGTGGAAGTGTGTGTGTGTGGGAGAGAGATGGATCTTGTGGGTGTTGGAGAGAGAGAGAGTGTCTGTGTGGGAGAGAGAGAGAGTATGTGTGGGAGCGAGAGCGAGAGAGTATGTGTGGGAGAGAGAGTGAGAGCGTGTGTGTGGGAGAGAGAGGGAGAGTGTGTGTGGGAGAGAGAGGGAGACTGTGTGTGGGAGAGAGAGGGAGATTGTGTGTGGGAGATAGGGAGATTGTGTGTGTGGAAGTGTGTGTGTGGTTAGAGATGGAGATTGTGGGTGTTGGAGAGAGAGAGAGAGTGTCTGTGTGGGAGAGAGAGCGAGAGAGTATGTGTGGGAGAGAGAGCGAGAGAGTATGTGTGGGAGAGAGAGGGAGAGTGTATAAGTGGGAGAGAGAGAGAGTGTGTTTGTTGGAGAGAGAGGAAGAATGTGTTTGGTAGAGTTAGGGAGTTTGTCTGCGTGGGAGAGTTGGTGTGTCGGAGTGAGATGTAGTGTGTGTGTGGGAGTGAGATGTAGTGTGTGTGTGGGAGTGAGATGTAGTGTGTGTGTGGGAGTGAGATGTAGTGTGTGTGTGGGAGTGAGATGTAGTGTGTATGTGGGAGAGTGATGTAGTGTGTGTGGGAGAGGGAAGGAGAGTGTATGTTTAGGAGAGAGAGGGAAAGTGTTTGTGCGAAAGAGATGGAGAGTGTGTGTGGGAGAGAGAGGGAGAGTGTTTGTGGCAGAGAGTTGGAGAGTGTTTGTGTGGCAGAGAGGGGGTGTGTATGCGGGAGAGAGACGAAAGTGTTTGTGTGGGAGAGAGAAGGAGTGTGTGTGTGGGAAAGAGAAGGACAGTTTGTGTGAGGGAGAGAGGGAGAGTGTGTGAGGGAGAGTGATGGTGTGTGTGGGTTTGGGAGAGAGATGTAGAATGTGTGTGAGAGAGAGTGAGAGAGAGGGAGTGTAAGTGTGGGACAGCGAGTGAGAGTTTATTTGTGGGAGAGAGAGGGAGTGTGGGTGTGTGGGAGAGAGAGTGAGTGTGTGTGTGGGAGAGAGTGAGTGTGTGTGTGGGAGAGAGAGGGAGAATGTGTGTAGGAGAGAGAGGGAGAGTGTGTGTTTGGGAGAGTGATGGAATGTGTGTGTGGGAGAGAGAGGGAGAATGTATGTCTGGCAGATAGAGAGTGTGTATAAGTGGGAGAGAGAAGGAGAGTGTATTTGTGAGAGAGAGAGAGAGAGAGAGTGTGGGAGAGAGAGGGAGATTGTTTGTATGAGAGAGAGGGAGATTGTGTGTGGGAGAGTTAGGGAGTGTGTCTGTGTGGGAGAGTGTGTGTGTGGGAGTGAGAGGGAGAATGTGTGTAGGAGACAGAGGGAGAGTGTATGTGTGGGAGAGAGATGGAAAGTGTGTGTGGGAGAGAGAGAGAGTGTGTTTGGGAGAGAGAGGGAGAGTGTGTTTGGGAGAGAGAGGGAGAGTGTGTGTGGGAGAGAGAGGGAGAGTGTGTGTGGGAGAGAGAGGGAGAGTGTGTGTGGGAGAGAGTGGGAGAGTGTGTGTGGGAGATAGGGAGATTGTGTGTGTGCAAGTGTGTGTGTGGGAGAGAGATGGATAGTGTTGGGGCTGGAGAGAGAAAGAGTGTCTGTGTGGGAGAGAGAGCGAGAGAGTATGTGTGGGAGAGAGAGCGAGAGAGTATGTGTGGGAGAGAGAGGTAGAGTGTGTGTGGGAGAGATAGGGAGAGTGTGTGTGGGAGAGAGAGGGAGATTGTGTGTGGGAGATAGGGAGATTGTGTGTGTGGAAGTGTGTGTGTGTGGGAGAGAGATGGAGAGTGTCGGTGTTGGAGAGAGAGAGAGTGTCTGTGTGGGAGAGAGAGGTAGAGTGTATGTGTGGGAGAGAGAGGTAGAGTGTATGTGTGGGTGGGAGAGGGAGAGTGTATGTGTGGGAGAGAGAGGGAAAGTGAGTGTGTGGCAAAGAGAGGGCTAGTGTGTGTGTGGCAGAGAGAAGAAGTGTATAGGGGAGAGAGTGTGAGAGTGTGGGTGGGAGAGAGAAGGAGAGAGTGTGTGTGGGAGAGAGTGGGAGAGTGTGTGTTTGAGAGTGAGCGTGACAGTATGTGTGTGAGAGATAGGGAGAGTGTATAAGTGGGAGAGAGAGGGAGAGTGTGTTTGTTGGAGAGAGAGGGAGAGTGTGTTTGGGAGAGTTAGGGAGTGTGTCTGTGTGGGAGAGTCGGTGTGTGGGAATGAGATATAGCGTGTGTTTGTGAGTGAGATGTAGTGTGTGTGTGGGAGAGTGATGTATTGTGTGTGTGGGAGAGAGAAGGAGAGTGCATGTTTAGGAGAGAGAGGGAAAGTGTTTGTGCGAGAGAGATGGAGAGTGTGTGTGGGCGAGAGAGGGAGCGTCTTTGTGGGAGAGAGAGAGAGAGGAAGATTGTTTGTATGAGAGAGAGGGAGAGTGTGTTTGGGAGAGTTAGTTAGTGTGTCTGTGTGCGAGTGAGAGGGAGAATGTGTGTAGGAGAGAGAGGGAGAGTGTTTGTGTGGGAGAGAGAGGGAGTGTGTGTGTGGGAGATAGGGAGATTGTGTGTGTGGAAGTGTGTGTGTGTGGGAGAGAGATGGAGAGTGTGGGTGTTGGAGAGAGAGAAAGTGTCTGTGTGGGAGAGAGTGCGAGAGAGTATGTGTGGCCGTGAGAGGGAGAGTGTGTGTGTGGCAGAGAGAGGGAGTGCATGGCGGAGAGAGTTGGAGAGTGTGTGTGGGAGAGAGAAGGACAGTGTATGTTTGAGAGATCGGGAGATTCTGTGTGTGGAAGTGTGTGTGTGGGAGAGAGATGGGGAGTGTAGGTGTTGGAGAGAGAGAGAGTGTCTGTGTGGGAGAGAGAGGTAGAGTGTATGTGTGGTTGGCAGAGGGAGAGTGTATGTGTGGGAGAGAGAGGGAGACTGAGTGTGTGGCAAAGAGAGGGAGAGTGTGTGTGTGGGGCAGAGAGAGGAAGTGTATGGGGGAGAGAGTGTGAGAGTGTGGGTGGGAGAGAAAAGGAGAGAGTGTGTGTGGGAGAGAGTGGGAGAGTGTGTGTTTGAGAGAGAGCATGACAGTATGTGTGTGAGAGATAGGGAGAGTGTATAAGTGGGAGAGAGAGGGAGAGTGTGTTTGTTGGAGAGAGAGGCAAAGTGTGTTTGGGAGAGTTAGGGAGTGTGTCTGAGTGGGAGAGTAGGTGTGTGGGAGTGAGATGTAGCGTGTGTTTGTGAGTGAGATGTAGTGTGTGTGTTGGAGAGTGATGTATTTTGTGTGTGGGAGAGAGAAGGAGAGTTTATGTTTAGGAGAGAGAGGGAAAGTGTTTGTGTGAGAGAGATGGAGAGTGTGTGTGTGAGAGAGAGGGAGATTCTTTGTGGGAGAGAGAAAGAGAGGATGATTGTTTGTATGAGAGAGAGGGAGAGTGTGTGTGGGAGAGTTAGGTAGTGTGTCTGTGTGGGAGAGAGAGGGAGATTGTGTGTGGGAGATAGGGAGATTGTGTGTGTGGAAGTGTGTGTGTGGGAGAGAGATGGATAGTGTGGGGGTTGGAGAGAGAGAGAGTGTCTGTGTGGGAGAGAGAACGACAGAGTATGTGTGGGAGAGAGATCGAGAGAGTATGTGTGGGAGAGAGAGGGAGAGTGTGTGTGGGAGAGAGAGGGAGAGTGTGTGTGGGAGAGAGAGGGAGATTGTGTGTGGGAGATAGGGAGATTGTGTGTGTTGAAGTGTGTGTGTGTGGGAGAGAGATGGAGAGTGTGGGTGTTGGAGAGAGAGAGAGTGTCTGTGTGGGAGAGAGAGCGAGAGAGTATGTGTGGGAGAGAGAGCGAGAGAGTATGTGTGGCCGTGAGAGGGAGAGTGTGTGTGTGGCAGAGAGAGGGAGTGCATGGCGGACAGAGTGGGAGAGTGTGTGTGGGAGAGAGAAGGACAGTGTATGTTTGAGAGATTGGGAGATTCTGTGTGTGGAAGTTTGTGTGTGTGGGAGAGAGATGGAGAGTGTCAGTGTTGGAGAGAGAGAGAGAGTCTGTGTGGGAGAGAGAGGTAGAGTGTATGTGTGGGAGAGAGAGGTAGAGTGTATGTGTGGGTGGGAGAGGGAGAGTGTATGTGTGTGAGAGAGAGGGAAAGTGAGTGTGTGGCAAAGAGAGTGCCAGTGTGTGTGTGGCAGAGAGAGGAATTGTATGGGGGAGAGAGTGTGACAGTGTGGGTGGGAGAGAGAAGGAGAGAGTGTTTGTGGGAGAGAGTGGGAGAGTGTGTGTTTGAGAGTGAGCGTGACAGTATGTGTGTGAGAGATAGGAAGAGTGTATAAGTGGGAGAGAGAGGGAGAGTGTGTTTGTTGGAGAGAGAGGGAGAGTGTGTTTGGGAGAGTTAGGGAGTGTGTCGGTGTGGGAGAGTCGGTGTGTGGGAGTGAGATATAACGTGTGTTTGTGAGTGAGATGTAGTGTGTGTGTGGGAGAGTGATGTATTGTGTGTGTGGGAGAGAGAAGGAGAGTTTATGTTTAGGAGAGAGAGGGAAAGTGTTTGTGCGAGAGAGATGGAGAGTGTGTGTGGGCGAGAGAGGGAGAGTCTTTGTGGGAGAGAGAGAGAGAGGAAGATTGTTTGTATGAGAGAGAGGGAGAGTGTGTTTGGGAGAGTTAGTTAGTGTGTCTGTGTGCGAGTGAGAGGGAGAATGTGTGTAGGAGAGAGAGGGAGAGTGTGTGTGTAGGAGAGGGAGGGAGAGTGTTTTTGTGGGAGAGAGAGGGAGAGTGTGTGTGGGAGAGAGAGAGAGAGAGTGTATTTGGGAGAGAGAGGGTGATTGCGTGTTTGGGAGAGAGAGGGAGAGTGTGTGTGGGAGAGAGAGGGAGAATGTGTGGGAGAGAGAGGGAGATTGTGTGTGGGAGATAGGGAGATTGTGTGTGTGGAAGTGTGTGTGTGTGGGAGAAGGATGGATAGTGTGGGTGTTGGAGAGAGAGAGAGAGTGTCTGTGTGGGAGAGAGAGCGAGAGAGTATGTGTGGGAGAGAGAGCGAGAGAGTATGTGTGGCAGTGAGAGGGAGAATGTGTGTGTGGCAGAGAGAGGGAGTGCATGGCGGAGAGAGTGGGAGAGTCTGTGTGGGAGAGAGAAGGACAGTGTATGTTTGGGAGCGAGAGGGAGAGTGTTTGTGCGAGAGAGAGCGAGAGTGTATGTGGGAGAGAGAGGGAGATTGTGTTTGAGAGATCCGGAGATTGTGTGTGTGGAAGTGTGTGTGTGTGGGAGAGAGATTGAGAGTGTAGGTGTTGGAGAGAGAGAGAGAGTGTCTGTGTGGGAGAGAGAGGGAGAGTGAGTGTGTGGCAAAGAGAGGGAGAGAGAGGGTGTGGCAGAGAGAGGGAGTATATGGGGGAGAGAGTGTGAGAGTGTGGGAGGGAGAGAGGAGAGAGTGTGTGTGGGAGAGAGTGGGAGAGTGTGTGTTTGAGAGTGAGCATCACAGTATGTGTGTGAGAGATAGGGAGAGTGTATAAGTGGGAGAGAGAGGGAGAGTGTGTTTGTTGGAGAGAGAGGGAGAGTGTGTTTGGGAGAGTTAGGGAGTGTTTCTGTGTGGGAGAGTCGCTGTGTGGGAGTGTGATGTAGCGTGTGTTTTCGAGTGAGATGTAGTGTGTGTGTGGGAGAGAGAGGGAAAGTGTGTCTGGGAGAGAGAGGAAGAGTGTGTGTGGGAGAGAGAGGTAGATTGTGTTCATGGGAGAGAGAGGTAGAGTGTGTTTGTGGGTGAGAGAGGGAGAGTATGTGTGTGGGAGAGAGGGAGAATGTGTGAGTGAGAGAGAGAGAGTGTATGTGTGGGCGAGTTAGGGAGAGTGAGTGCGTCACAAACAGAGGGAGAGTGTGTGTGGCAGAGAGAGGATGTGAATGGGGGAGAGATTGTGAGAGTGTGTGTGAGAGAGAGTGGGAGAGTGTGTGTTTGAGAGAGATTGTGACAGTATGTGTGTGAGAGAGAGGGAGAGTCTATAAGTGGGAGAGAGAGGGAGAGTGTGTTTGTTGGAGAGAGAGGAAGAATGTGTTTGGTAGAGTTAGGGAGTTTGTCTGCGTGGGAGAGTTGGTGTGTGGGAGTGAGATGTACTGTGTGTGTGGGAGTGAGATGTAGTGTGTGTGTGGGAGTGAGATGTAGTGTGTGTGTGGGAGTGAGATGTAGTGTGTGTGTGGGAGTGAGATGTAGTGTGTATGTGGGAGAGTGATGTAGTGTGT
Source organism: Carcharodon carcharias (assembly GCF_017639515.1). NCBI lineage: Eukaryota > Metazoa > Chordata > Chondrichthyes > Lamniformes > Lamnidae > Carcharodon > Carcharodon carcharias. Next base: position 36,559,204 of record NC_054482.1, on the reverse strand, counting down.
GTGTGGGAGAGAGAAGGAGAGTGTATGTTTAGGAGAGAGAGGGAAAGTGTTTGTGCGAAAGAGATGGAGAGTGTGTGTGGGAGAGAGAGGGAGAGTGTTTGTGGCAGAGAGTTGGAGAGTGTTTGTGTGGCAGAGAGAGGGTGTGTATGCGGGAGAGAGACGAAAGTGTTTGTGTGCGAAAGAGAAGGAGAGTTTGTGTGAGGGAGAGAGGGAGAGTGTGTGAGGGAGAGTGATGGTGTGTGTGGGTTTGGGAGAGAGATGGAGAATGTGTGTATGAGAGAGAGAGAGAGAGAGGGAGTGTAAGTGTTGGACAGCGAGTGAGAGTTTATTTGTGGGAGAGAGAGGGAGAGTGTGTGTGTGGGAGATAGAGTGAGTGTGTGTGTGGGAGAGAAAGTGAGTGTGTGTGTGGGAGAGAGAGGGAGAATGTGTGTAGGAGAGAGAGGGAGAGTGTGTGTTTGGGAGAGTGATGGAATGTGTGTGTGGGAGAGAGAGGGAGAATGTATGTCTGGGAGATAGAGAGTGTGTATAAGTGGGAGAGAGAAGGAGAGTGTATTTGTGAGAGAGAGAGAGAGAGAGAGAGTGTGGGAGAGAGAGGGAGATTGTTTGTATGAGAGAGAGGGAGATTGTGTGTGGGAGAGTTAGGGAGTGTGTCTGTGTGGGAGAGTGTGTGTGTGGGAGTGAGAGGGAGAATGTGTGTAGGAGAGAGAGGGAGAGTGTATGTGTGGGAGAGAGATGGAAAGTGTGTGTGGGAGAGAGAGAGAGTGTGTATGGGAGAGAGAGGGAGAGTGTGTTTGGGAGAGAGAGGGAGAGTGTGTTTGGGAGAGAGAGGGAGAGTGTGTGTGGGAGAGAGAGGGAGAGTGTGTGTGGGAGAGTGTGAGAGAGTGTGTGTGGGAGAGGGAGGGAAATTGCGTGTGGGAGATAGGGAGATTGTGTGTGTGGAAGTGTGTGTGTGTGGGAGAGAGATGGATAGTGTGGGTGTTGGAGAGAGAGAGAGTGTCTGTGTGGGAGAGAGAGCAAGAGAGTATGTGTGGGAGAGAGAGGGAGAGTGTGTGTGGGAGAGAGAGGGAGAGTGTGTGCGGGAGAGAGAGAGAGAGTTTATTTGGGAGCGAGAGGGAGAGTGTGTTTGGGAGAGAGGGAGATTGTGTGTGGGAGAGAGAGGGAGATTGTGTGTGGGAGATAGGGAGATTGTGTGTGTGGAAGTGTGTGTGTGTGGGAGAGAGATGGAGAGTGTGGGTGTTGGAGAGAGAGAGAGTGTCTGTGTGGGAGAGAGTGCGAGAGAGTATGTGTGGCCGTGAGAGGGAGAGTGTGTGTGTGGCAGAGAGAGGGAGTGCATGGCGGAGAGAGTGGGAGAGTGTGTGTGGGAGAGAGAAGGACAGTGTATGTTTGAGAGATCGGGATATTCTGTGTGTGGAAGTGTGTGTGTGTGGGAGAGAGATGGAAAGTGTAGGTGTTGGAGAGAGAGAGAGTGTCTGTGTGGGAGAGAGAGGTAGAGTGTATGTGTGGGTGGGAGAGGGAGAGTGTATGTGTGGGAGAGAGAGGGAGATTGAGTGTGTGGCAAAGAGAGGGAGAGTGTGTGTGTGGCAGAGAGAGGGAGTGTATGGGGGAGAGAGAGTGAGAGTGTTGGTGGGAGAGAGAAGGAGAGAGTGTGTGTGGGAAAGAGTGGGAGAGTGTGTGTTTGAGATAGAGCATGACAGTATGTGTGTGAGAGATAGGGAGAGTGTATAAGTGGGAGAGAGAGGGAGAGTGTGTTTGTTGGAGAGAGAGGGAGAGTGTGTTTGGGAGAGTTAGGGAGTGTGTCTGTGTGGGAGAGTCGTGTGTGGGAGTGAGATGTAGCGTGTGTTTGTGAGTGAGATGTAGTGTGTGTGTTGGAGAGTGATGTATTGTGTGTGTGGGAGAGAGAAGGAGAGTTTATGTTTAGGAGAGAGAGGGAAAGTGTGCGAGAGAGATGGAGAGTGTGTCTGTGAGAGAGAGGGAGAGTCTTTGTGGGAGAGAGAAAGAGAGGAAGATTGTTTGTATGAGAGAGAGGGAGAGTGTGTGTGGGAGAGTTAGGTAGTGTGTCTGTGTGGGAGATAGGGAGATTGTGTGTGTGGAAGTGTGTGTGTGGGAGAGAGATGGATAGTGTGGGGGTTGGAGAGAGAGAGAGTGTCTGTGTGGGAGAGAGAGCGAGAGAGTATGTGTGGGAGAGAGCCCGAGAGAGTATGTGTGGGAGAGAGAGGTAGAGTGTGTGTGGGAGAGAGAGGGAGAGTGTGTTTGGGAGAGAGAGGGAGATTGTGTGTGGGAGATAGGGAGATTGTGTGTGTTGAAGTGTGTGTGTTTGGGAGAGAGATGGAGAGTGTGGGTGTTGGAGAGAGAGAGAGTGTCTGTGTGGGAGAGAGTGCGAGAGAGTATGTGTGGCCGTGAGAGGGAGAGTGTGTGTGTGGCAGAGAGAGGGAGTGCATGGTGGAGAGAGTGGGAGAGTGTGTGTGGGAGAGAGAAGGACAGTGTATGTTTGAGAGATCGGGAGATTCTGTGTTTGGAAGTTTGTGTGTGTGGGAGAGAGATGAAGAGTGTCAGTGTTGCAGAGAGAGAGAGTGTCTGTGTGGGAGAGAGAGGTAGAGTGTATGTGTGGGAGAGAGAGGTAGAGTGTATGTGTGGGTGGGAGAGGGAGAGTGTATGTGTGGGAGAGAGAGGGAGAGTGAGTGTGTGGCAATGAGAGGGAGTGTGTGTGTGTGGCAGAGAGAGGAAGTGTATGGGGGAGAGAGTGTGAGAGTGTGGGTGGGAGAGAGAAGGAGAGAGTGTGTGTGGGAGAGAGTGGGAGAGTGTGTGTTTGAGAGAGAGCATGACAGTATGTGTGTGAGAGATAGGGAGAGTGTACAAGTGGGAGAGAGAGGGAGAGCGTGTTTGTTGGAGAGAGAGGGAGAGTGTGTTTGGGAGAGTTAGGGAGTGTGTCTGTGTGGGAGAGTCGGTCTGCGGGAGTGAGATGTAGCGTGTGTTTGTGAGTGAGATGTAGTGTGTGTGTGGGAGAGTGATGTATTGTGTGTGTGGGAGAGAGAAGGAGAGTGTATGTTTAGGAGAGAGAGGGAAAGTGATTGTGCGAGAGAGATGGAGAGTGTGTGTGTGAGAGAGAGGGAGAGTCTTTGTGGGAGAGAGAGAGAGGAAGATTGTTTGTATGAGAGAGAGGGAGAGTGTGTGTGGGAGAGTTAGTGTGTCTGTGTGCGAGTGAGAGGGAGAATGTGTGTAGGAGAGAGAGGGAGAGTGTGTGTGTGGGAGAGAGATGGAATGTGTGTGTGGGAGAGAGAGAGAGATTGTGTTTGGGAGAGAGAGGGAGAGTGTGTTTGGGAGAGAGAGGGAGAGTGTGTGTGGGAGAGAGAGGGAGATTGTGTTTGAGAGAGAGGGAGATTTTGTATGTGGAAGTGTGTGTGTGTGGGAGAGAGATGGAGAGTGTGGGTGTTGGAGAGAGCGAGAGTGTCTGTGTGGGAGAGAGAGCCAGAGAGTATGTGTGGGAGAGAGAGCGAGAGAGTATGTGTGGGAGAGAGAGGGAGAGTGTGTGTGATCGAGAGAGACGGAGAGTGAGTGCGTGGCAGAGAGAGGGAGAGTGAGTGTGTGGCAGACAGAGGGAGTGTATGGGGGAGAGAGTGGGAGAGTGTGTGTGGGAGAGAGAAGGACAGTGTATGTTTGGGAGTGAGAGGGCGAGTGTTTGTGCGAGAGAGAGGGAGAGTGTGTATGGGAGAGAGAGGGAGAGTGTTTGTTGGACAGAGAGGGAGAGTGTTTGTTTGGCAGAGAGAGGGAGTGTTTGGGGTAGAGTGACGCAAGTGTTTGTGTGGGAGAGAGAGGGAGACTGTGTGTGGGAAAGAGAAGGAGAGTTTTTGTGAGGGAGAGTGAGGGAGAGTGTGTGCGAGGGAGAGAGATGGTGTGTGTGGGTGTGGGAGAGAGAGGGAGAATGTGTGTGTGAGACAGAGAGGGAGAGTGTATGTGTGGGAGAGAGAGGGAGTGTGTGTGTGGGAGAGAGAGGGAGTGTGAGAGTGGGAGAGAGAGGGAGAGTGTATCTGGGAGAGAGAGGGAGAATGCACCTCTGGGAGAGACAGGTAGAATGTATGGGTGGGAGAGACAGGGAGAGTGTGTGTGGTAGACAGAGGGAGAGTGTGTGTGTGGGAGCGAGAGGGAAAGTGTGTCTGGGAGTGAGAGGAAGAGTGTGTGGGAGGGAGAGGTAGATTGCGTTCATGGGAGAGAGAGGGAGCGTGTGTGTGTGTGGGAGAGAGGGGGAATGTGTGTGAGAGAGAGAGAGAGAGTGTATGTATGGGACAGCAAGGAAGAGTTTATTTGTGGGAGAGAGAGGGAGAGTGTGTGTGGGAGAGAGAGGGAGATTGTGTGTGAGAGATCGGGAGATTGTGTGTGTGGAAGTGTGTGTGTGGGAGAGAGTTGGAGAGTGTGAGTGTTGGAGCGAAAGAACTTGTCTTTGTGGGAGAGAGAGGTAGAGTGTATGTGTGGGAGAGAGAGCGAGAGAGTATGTGTGGGAGAGAGAGGGAGAGTGTGTGTGTGGCAGAGAGAGGGAGTGTATGGGGGAGAGAGTGGGAGAGTGTGTGTGGGAGAGAGAGGGAGAGTGTTTGTCGGGCAGAGAGGGAGCGTGTTTGTGTGGCAGAGAGCGGGAGTGTATGGGGGAGAGAGACGGAAGTTTTTGTGTGGGAGATAGAAGGAGAGTGTGTGAGGGAAAGAGAAGGAGAGTTTTTGTGAGGCAGAGTGAGGGAGAGTGTGTGCAAGGGAGAGAAATGGTGTGTGTGGGTTTGGGAGAGAGAGGGAGAATGTGTGTGTGAGAGAGAGAGAGAGAGTGTATGTGTGAGACAGCGAGGGAGAGTTTATTTGTGGGAGAGAGAGGGAGTGTGTGTGTGGGAGAGAGAGGGAGTGTGTGTGTGGGAGAGAGAGGGAGTGTGTGTGTGGGAGAGAGAGGGCGTTTGTGTGTGGGAGAGAGAGGGAGTGGGTGTGTGGGAGAGAGAGGGAGTGTGTGTGTGGGAGAGAGAGGGAGTGTGTGTGTGGGAGAGAGAGGGAGTGTGTGTGTGGGAGAGAGAAGGAGAGAGTGTGTGTGGGAGAGAGTGGGAGTGTGTGTGTGGGAGAGAGTGGGAGTGTGTGTGTGGTAGAGAGAGGGAGTGTGTGTGTGGGAGAGAGAGGGAGTGTGTGTGTGGGAGAGAGAGTGTATGTGTGTGTAGGAGAAAGAGTGATATTGTTTGTGGGAGAGAGAGGGAGAGTGTATTTGGGAGAGAGAGGGAGAGTGTACCTGTGGGAGAGACAGGGAGAATGTATGGGTGGATCGGCCAGGGAGAGTGTGTGTGGGAGAGGGAGGGAGAGTGTTTATGTGGGAGAGAGTGGGAGAGTGTGTGTCGTAGACAGAGGAAGTGTGTGTGTGTGGGAGAGAGAGGGAAAGTTTGACTGGGAGAGGGAGGAAGAGTGTTCGTGGGAGACAGAGGTAGATTGTCTTCATGGGAGAGAGAGGGAGAGTGTGTGTGGGGGAGAGAGAGGGAGAGTATGTGTGTGGGAGAGAGGGAGAATGTGTGTGTGTGAGAGAGAGATAGAGTATGTGTGGACAGCGAGGGAGACTTTATTTGTGGGAGAGAGAGGGAGAGTGTGTTTGGGAGAGAGAGGGAGATTGTGTGTGGGAGATAGGGAGATTGCGTGTGTTGAAGTGTGTGTGTGGGAGAGAGATGGAGAGTGTGGGTGTTGGAGAGAGAGAGAGTGTCTGTGTGGGAGAGAGTGCGAGAGAATATGTGTGGGAGAGAGAGCGAGAGAGTATGTGTGGCCGTGAGAGGGAGAGTGTGTGTGTGGCAGAGAGAGGGAGTGCATGGCGGAGAGAGTGGGAGAGTGTGTGTGGGAGAGAGAAGGACAGTGTATGTTTGAGAGATCGGGAGATTCTGTGTGTGGAAGTTTGTGTGTGTGGGAGAGAGATGGATAGTGTCGGTGTTGGAGAGAGAGAGAGTGTCTGTGTGGGAGAGAGAGGTAGAGTGTATGTGTGGGAGAGAGAGGTAGAGTGTATGTGTGGGTGGGAGAGGGAGAGTGTATGTGTGGGAGAGAGAGGGAGAGTGAGTGTGTGGCAAAGAGAGGGAGAGTGTGCGTGTGGCAGGGAGAGGAAGTGTATGGGGGAGAGAGTGTGAGAGTGTGGGTGGGAGAGAGAAGGAGAGAGTGTGTGTGGGAGAGAGTGCGGGATTGTGTGTTTGAGAGAGAACGTTACAGTATGTGTGTGTGAGATAGGGAGAGTGTATAAGTGGGAGAGAGAGGGAGAGTGTGTTTGGGAGAGTTAGGGAGTGTGTCTGTGTGGGAGAGTCGGTGTGTGGGAGTGAGATGTAGCGTGTGTTTGTGAGTGAGATGTAGTGTGTGTGTGGGAGAGTGATGTATTGTGTGTGTGGGAGAGAGAAGGAGAGTGTATGTTTAGGAGAGAGAGGGAAAGTGTTTGTGCGAGAGAGATGGAGAGTGTGTGTGGGAGAGAGAGGGAGAGTGTATGTGTGGCAGAGAGCGGGAGTGTATGGGGGAGAGAGTGGGAGAGTGTGTGTGGGAGAGAGAGGGAGAGTGTTTGTCGGGCAGAGAGGGAGCGTGTTTGTGTGGCAGAGAGCGGGAGTGTATGGGGGCGAGAGACGAAAGTTTTTGTGTGGGAGAGAGGAGAGTGTGTGTGGGAAAGAGAAGGAGAGTTTTTGTGAGGCAGAGTGAGGGAGAGTGTGTGCAAGGGAGAGAAATGGTGTGTGTGGGTTTGGGAGAGAGAGGGAGAATGTGTGTGAGAGAGAGAGAGAGTGTATGTCTGGGACAGCGAGGGAGAGTTTATTTGTGGGAGAGAGAGGGAGTGTGTGTGTGGGAGAGAGAGGGAGTGTGTGTGGGAGAGAGAGGGAGTTTGTGTGTGGGAGAGAGAGGGAGTGTGTGTGTGGGAGAGAGAGGGAGTGGGTGTGTGGGAGAGAGAGGGAGTGTGTGTGTGGGAGAGAGAGGCAGTGTGTGTGTGGGAGAGAGAGGGAGTGTGTGTGTGGGAGAGAGAGTGATAGTGTGTATGGGAGAGAGAGGGAGAGTGTATTTGGGAGAGAGAGGGAGAGTTTACCTGTGGGAGAGACAGGGAGAATGTATGGGTGGGTCAGCCAGGGAGAGTGTGTGTGGGAGAGGGAGGGAGAGTGTGTATGTGGGAGAGAGTGGGAGAGTGTGTGTCGTAGACAGAGGAAGTGTGTGTGTGTGGGAGAGAGAGGGAAAGTTTGACTGGGAGAGGGAGGAAGAGTGTTCGTGGGAGACAGAGGTAGATTGTCTTCATGGGAGAGAGAGGGAGAGTGCCTGTGTGGGAGAGAGAGGGAGAGTAAGTGTGTGGGAGAGAGGGAGAATGTGTGTGTGTGAGAGAGAGATAGAGTATGTGTGGGACACCGAGGGAGAGTTTATTTGTGGGAGAGAGAGGGAGAGTGTGTTTGGGAGAGAGAGGGAGATTGTGTGTGGGAGATAGGGAGATTGCGTGTGTTGAAGTGTGTGTGTGTGGGAGAGAGATGGAGAGTGTGGGTGTTGGAGAGAGAGAGAGTGTCTGTGTGGGAGAGAGTGCGAGAGAGTATGTGTGGGAGAGAGAGTGAGAGAGTATGTGTGGCCGTGAGAGGGAGAGTGTGTGTGTGGCAGAGAGAGGGAGTGCATGGCGGAGAGAGTTGGAGAGTGTGTGTGGGAGAGAGAAGGACTGTGTATGTTTGAGAGATCGGGAGATTCTGTGTGTGGAAGTTTGTGTGTGTGGGAGAGAGATGGAGAGTGTCAGTGTTGCAGAGAGAGAGAGTGTCTGTGTGGGAGAGAGAGGTAGAGTGTATGTGTGGGAGAGAGAGGTAGAGTGTATGTGTGGGTGGGAGAGGGAGAGTGTATGTGTGGGAGAGAGAGGGAGAGTGAGTGTGTGGCAATGAGAGGGAGTGTGTGTGTGTGGCAGAGAGAGGAAGTGTATGGGGAGAGAGTGTGAGAGTGTGGGTGGGAGAGAGAAGGAGAGAGTGTGTGTGGGAGAGAGTGGGAGAGTGTGTGGTTGAGAGAGAGCATGACAGTATGTGTGTGAGAGATAGGGAGAGTGTACAAGTGGGAGAGAGAGGGAGAGCGTGTTTGTTGGAGAGAGAGGGAGATTGTGTTTGGGAGAGTTAGGGAGTGTGTCTGTGTGGGAGAGACGGTCTGCGGGAGTGAGATGTAGCGTGTGTTTGTGAGTGAGATGTAGTGTGTGTGTGGGAGAGTGATGTATTGTGTGTGTGGGAGAGAGAAGGAGAGTGTATGTTTAGGAGAGAGAGGGAAAGTGATTGTGCAAGAGAGATGGAGAGTGTGTGTGTGAGAGAGAGGGAGAGTCTTTGTGGGAGAGAGAGAGAGGAAGATTGTTTGTATGAGAGAGAGGGAGAGTGTGTGTGGGAGAGTTAGTTAGTGTGTCTGTGTGCGAGTGAGAGGGAGAATGTGTGTAGGAGAGAGAGGGAGAGTGTGTGTGTGGGAGAGAGATGGAATGTGTGTGTGGGAGAGAGAGAGAGATTGTGTTTGGGAGAGAGAGGGAGAGTGTGTTTGGGAGAGAGAGGGAGAGTGTGTGTGGGAGAGAGAGGGAGATTGTGTTTGAGAGAGAGGGAGATTTTGTATGTGGAAGTGTGTGTGTGTGGGAGAGAGATGGAGAGTGTGGGTGTTGGAGAGAGCGAGAGTGTCTGTGTGGGAGAGAGAGCCAGAGAGTATGTGTGGGAAAGAGAGCGAGAGAGTATGTGTGGGAGAGAGAGGGAGAGTGTGTGTGTAGGAGAGAGACGGAGAGTGAGTGCGTGGCAGAGAGAGGGAGAGTGAGTGTGTGGCAGACAGAGGGAGTGTATGGGGGAGAGAGTGGGAGAGTGTGTGTGGGAGAGAGGAGGACAGTGTATGTTTGGGAGTGAGAGGGAGAGTGTTTGTGCGAGAGAGAGGGAGAGTGTGTATGGGAGAGAGAGGGAGAGTGTTTGTTCGGACAGAGAGGGAGAGTGTTTGTTTGGCAGAGAGAGGGAGTGATTGGGGGAGAGTGATGCAAGTGTTTGTGTGGGAGAGAGAGGGAGACTGTGTGGGAAAGAGAAGGAGAGTTTTTGTGAGGGAGAGTGAGGGAGAGTGTGTGCGAGGGAGAGAGATGTTGTGTGTGTGTGTGGGAGAGAGAGGGAGAATGTGTGTGTGAGACAGAGAGGGAGAGTGTATGTGTGGGAGAGAGAGGTAGTTTGTGTGTGGGAGAGAGAGGGAGTGTGTGTGTGGGAGAGAGAGGGAGAGTGTATCTGGGAGAGAGAGGGAGAATGCCCCTCTGGGAGAGACAGGTAGAATGTATGGATGGGAGAGACAGGCAGAGTGTGTGTGGTAGACAGAGGGAGAGTGTGTGTGTGGGAGCGAGAGGGAAAGTGTGTCTGGGAGTGAGAGGAAGAGTGTGTGGGAGGGAGAGGTAGATTGCGTTCATGGGAGAGAGAGGGAGAGTGTGTGTGTGTGGGAGAGAGGGGGAATGTGTGTGTGTGAGAGAGAGAGAGTGTATGTATGGGACAGCAAGGAAGAGTTTATTTGTGGGAGAGAGAGGGAGAGTGTGTGTGGGAGAGAGAGGGAGATTGTGTGTGAGAGATCGGGAGATTGTGTGTGTGGAAGTGTGTGTGTGGGAGAGAGTTGGAGAGTGTGAGTGTTGGAGCGAAAGAGCTTGTCTTAGTGGGAGAGAGAGGTAGAGTGTATGTGTGGGAGAGAGAGCGAGAGAGTATGTGTGGGAGAGAGAGGGAGAGTGTGTGTGTGGCAGAGAGAGGGAGTGTATGGGGGAGAGAGTGGGAGAGTGTGTGTGGGAGAGAGAGGGAGAGTGTTTGTCGGGCAGAGAGGGAGCGTGTTTGTGTGGCAGAGAGCGGGAGTGTATGGGGGAGAGAGACGGAAGTTTTTGTGTGGGAGAGAGAAGGAGAGTGTGTGAGGGAAAGAGAAGGAGAGTTTTTGTGAGGCAGAGTGAGGGAGAGTGTGTGCAAGGGAGAGAAATGGTGTGTGTGGGTTTGGGAGAGAGAGGGAGAATGTGTGTGTGAGAGAGAGAGAGAGAGTGTATGTGTGGGACAGCGAGGGAGAGTTTATTTGTGGGAGAGAGAGGGAGTGTGTGTGTGGGAGAGAGAGGGAGTGTGTGTGTGGGAGAGAGAGGGAGTGTGTGTGTGGGAGAGAGAGGGCGTTTGTGTGTGGAGAGAGAGGGAGTGGGTGTGTGGGAGAGAGAGGGAGTGTGTGTGTGGGAGAGAGAGGGAGTGTGTGTGTGGGAGAGAGAGGGAGTGTGTGTGTGGGAGAGAGAAGGAGAGAGTGTGTCTGGGAGAGAGAGGGAGAGTGTATTTGGGAGAGAGAGGGAGAGTGTACCTGTGGGAGAGACAGCGAGAATGTATGTGTGGGTCAGCCAGGGAGAGTTTGCGTGGGAGAGGGAGGGAGAGTGTGTATGTGGGAGAGAGTGGGAGAGTGTGGGTGTTGGAGAGAGAGAGAGTGTCTGTGTGGGAGAGAGTGCGAGAGAGTATGTGTGGGAGAGAGAGCGAGAGAGTATGTGTGGCCGTGAGAGGGAGAGTGTGTGTGTGGCAGAGAGAGAGAGTGCATGGCGGAGAGAGTGGGAGAGTGTGTGTGGGAGACGGAAGGACAGTGTATGTTTGAGAGATCGGGAGATTCTGTGTGTGGAAGTTTGTGTGTGTGGGAGAGAGATGGAGGGTGTCGGTGTTTGAGAGAGAGAGAGTGTCTGTGTGGGAGAGAGAGGTAGAGTGTATGTGTGGGAGAGAGAGGTAGAGTGTATGTGTGGGTGGGAGAGGTAGAGTGTATGTGTGGGAGAGAGAGGGAGAGTGAGTGTGTGGCAAAGAGAGGGAGAGTGTGTGTGTGGCAGAGAGAGGAAGTGTATGGGGGAGAGAGTGTGAGTGCGTGGGTGGGAGAGAGAAGGAGAGAGTGTGTGTGGGAGAGAGTGGGAGAGTGTGTGTTTGAGAGAGAGCGTGACAGTATGTGTGTGAGAGATAGGGAGAGAGTATAAGTGGGAGAGAGAGGGAGAGTGTGTTTGTTGGAGAGAGAGGGAGAGTGTGTTTGGGAGAGTTAGGGAGTGTGTCTGTGTGGGAAAGTCGGTGTGCGGGAGTGAGATGTAGCGTGTGTTTGTGAGTGATATGTAGTGTGTGTGTGGGAGAGTGATGTATTGTGTGTGTGGGAAAGAGAAGGAGAGTGTATGTTTAGGAGAGAGAGGGAAAGTGTTTGTGCGAGAGAGTTGGAGAGTGTGTGTGTGAGAGAGAGGGAGAGTCTTTGTGGGAGAGAGAGAGAGGAAGATTGTTTGTATGAGAGAGAGGGAGAGTGTGTGTGGGAGAGTTAGTTACTGTGTCTGTGTGCGAGTGAGTGGGAGAATGTGTGTAGGAGAGAGAGGGAGAGTGTGTGTGTGGGAGAGAGATGGAATGTGTGTGTGGGAGAGAGAGAGAGATTGTGTTTGGGAGAGAGAGGGAGAGTGTGTTTGGGAGAGAGAGGGAGAGTGTGTGTGGGAGAGAGAGGGAGATTGTGTGTGAGAGATAGGGAGATTGTGTATGTGGAAGTGTGTGTGTGTGGGAGAGACATGGAGAGTGTGGGTGTTGGAGAGAGCGAGAGTGTCTGTGTGGGAGAGAGAGCCAGAGAGTATGTGTGGGAGAGAGAGCGAGAGAGTATGTGTGGGAGAGAGAGGGAGAGTGTGTTGTAGGAGAGAGACGGAGAGTGAGTGCAGGGCAGAGAGAGGGAGAGTGAGTGTGTGGCAGAGAGAGGGAGTGTATGTGGGAGAGACTGGGAGAGTGTGTGTGGGAGAGAGAAGGACAGTGTATGTTTGGGAGTGAGAGGGAGAGTGTTTGTGCGAGAGAGAGGGAGAGTGTGTATGGGAGAGAGAGGGAGAGTGTTTGTTGGACAGAGAGGGAGAGTGTTTGTTTGGCAGAGAGAGGGAGTGTATGGGGGAGAGTGATGCAAGTGTTTGTGTGGGAGAGAGAGGGAGAGTGTGTGTGGGAAAGTGAAGGAGAGTCTTTGTGAGGGAGAGTGTGTGCGAGGGAGAGAAATGGTGTGTGTGGGTTTGGGAGAGAGAGGGAGAATGTGTGTGTGAGAGAGAGAGAGAGAGAGTGTATGTGTGGGACAGCGAGGGAGAGTTTATTTGTGGGAGAGAGAGGGAGTGTGTGTGTGGCAGAGAGAGGGAGTGTGTGTGTGGGAGAGAGAGGAAGTTTGTTTGTGGCAGAGAGAGGGAGTGTATGGGGGAGAGAGTGGGTGAGTGTGTGTGGGAGAGAGAGGGAGAGTGTTTGTCGGGCAGAGAGGGAGCGTGTTTGTGTGGCAGAGAGCGGGAGTGTATGGGGGAGAGAGACGGAAGTTTTTGTGTGGGAGAGAGAAGGAGAGTGTGTGTGGGAAAGAGAAGGAGAGTTTTTGTGAGAGAGAGTGAGGGAGAGTGTGCGCAAGGGAGAGAAATGGTGTGTGTGGGTTTGGTAGAGAGAGGGAGAATGTGTGTGTGAGAGACAGAAAGAGAGTGTATGTGTGGGACAGCGAGGGAGAGTTTATTTGTGGGAGAGAGAGGGAGTGTGTGTGTGGGAGAGAGAGGGAGTGTGTCTGTGGGAGAGAGAGAGAGGGAGTGTGTGTGTGGGAGAGAGAGGGAGTTTGTGTGTGGGAGAGAGAGGGAGTGTGTGTGTGGGAGAGAGAGGGAGTGTGTGTGTGGGAGAGAGAGGGAGTGTGTGTGTGGGAGAGAGAGGGAGTGTGTGTGTGGGAGAGAGAGGGTGTGTGTGTGTGGGAGAGAGAGGGAGTGTGTGTGCGGGAGAGAGAGGGAGTGTGTGTGTGGGAGAGAGAGGGAGTGTGTGTGGGAGAGAGAGGGAATGTGTGTGTGGGAGAGAGAGGGAGTGTGTGTGTGGGAGAGAGAGGGAGTGTGTGTGTGGGAGAGAGAGGGAGTGTGTGTGTGGCAGAGAGAGGGAGTGTGTGTGTGGGAGAGAGAGTGATAGTGTGTGTGGGAGAGAGAGGGAGAGTGTATTTGGGGGAGAGAGGGAGAGTGTACCTGTGGGAGAGACAGGGAGAATGTATGGGTGGGTCGGCCAGGGAGAGTGTGTGTGGGAGAGGGAGGGAGAGTGTGTATGTGGGAGAGAGTGGGAGAGTGTGTGTCGTAGACAGAGGAAGTGTGTGTGTGTGGGAGAGAGAGGGAAAGTTTGACTGGGAGAGGGAGGAAGAGTGTTCGTGGGAGACAGAGGTAGATTGTCTTCATGGGAGAGAGAGGGAGAGTGTGTTTGTTGGAGAGAGAGGGAAAGTGTGTTTGGGAGAGTTAGGGAGTGTGTCTCTGTGGGAGAGTCGGTGTGTGGGAGTGAGATGTAGCGTGTGTTTGTGAGTGAGATGTAGTGTGTGTGTGGGAGAGTGATGTATTGTGTGTGTGGGAGAGAGAAGGAGAGTGTATGTTTAGGAGAGAGAGGGAAAGTGTTTGTGCGAGAGAGATGGAGAGTGTGTGAGGGAGAGAGAGGGAGAGTGTGTGTGTGGCAGACAGAGCGAGTGTATGGGGGAGAGAGTGGGAGAGTGTGTGTGGGAGAGAGAGGGAGAGTGTTTGTCGGGCAGAGAGGGAGCGTGTTTGTGTGGCAGAGAGCGGGAGTGTATGGGGGAGAGAGACGAAAGTTTTTGTGTGGGAGAGAGAAGGAGAGTGTGTGTGGGAAAGAGAAGGAGAGTTTTTGTGAGGGAGAGTGAGGGAGAGTGTGTGCAAGGGAGAGAAATGGTGTGTGTGGGTTTGGGAGAGAGAGGGAGAATGTGTGTGTGAGAGAGAGAGAGAGAGAGTGTATGTGTGGGACAGCGAGGGAGAGTTTATTTGTGGGAGAGAGAGGGAGTGTGTATGTGGGAGAGAGAGGGAGTGTGTGTGTGGGAGAGAGTGGGAGTTTGTGTGTGGGAGAGAGAGGGAGTTTGTGTGTGGGAGAGAGAGGGAGTGGGTGTGTGGGAGAGAGAGGGAGTGTGTGTGTGGGAGAGAGAGGGAGTGTGTGTGTGGGAGAGAGAGGGAGTGTGTGTGTGGGAGAGAGAGGGAGTGTGTGTGTGGGAGAGAGAGGGAGTGTGTGTGCGGGAGAGAGAGGGAGTGTGTGTGTGGGAGAGAGAGGGAGTGTGTTTGTGGGAGAGAGAGTGATAGTGTGTGTGGGAGAGAGAGGGAGAGTGTATTTGGGAGAGAGAGGGAGAGTGTACCTGTGGGAGAGACAGGGATAATGTATGGGTGGGTCGGCCAGGGAGAGTGTGTGTGGGAGAGAGTGGAAGAGTGTGTATGTGGGAGAGAGTGGGAGAGTGTGTGTCGTAGACAGAGGAAGTGTGTGTGTGTGTGGGAGAGAGAGGGAAAGTTTGACTGGGAGAGGGAGGAAGAGTGTTTGTGGGAGACAGAGGTAGATTGTGTTCATGGGAGAGATTGGGAGAGTGTGTGTGTGGGAGAGAGAGGGAGAGTATGTGTGTGGGAGAGAGGGAGAATGTGTGTGTGTGAGAGAGAGATAGAGTATGTGTGGGACAGAGAGGGAGAGTCTATTTGTGGGAAAGAGAGGGAGAGTGTGTTTGGGAGAGAGATGGTGATTGTGTGTGGGAGATAGGGAGATTGCGTGTGTTGAAGTGTGTGTGTGTGTGGGAGAGAGATGGAGCGTGTGGGTGTTGGAGAGAGAGAGAGTGTCTGTGTGGGCGAGAGTGCGAGAGAGTATGTGTGGGAGAGAGAGCGAGAGAGTATGTGTGGCCGTGAGAGGGAGAGTGTGTGTGTGGCAGAGAGAGGGAGTGCATGGCGGAGAGAGTGGGTGAGTGTGTGTGGGAGAGAGAAGGACAGTGTATGTTTGAGAGATCGGGAGATTCTGTGTGTGGAAGTTTGTGTGTGTGGGAGAGAGATGGAGAGTGTCGGTGTTGCAGAGAGAGAGAGTGTCTGTGTGGGAGAGAGAGGTAGAGTGTATGTGTGGGAGAGAGAGGTAGAGTGTATGTGTGGGTGGGAGAGGGAGAGTGTATGTGTGGGAGAGAGAGGGAGAGTGAGTGTGTGGCAAAGAGAGGGAGAGTGTGTGTGTGTCAGAGACAGTAAGTATATGGGGGAGAGAGTGTGAGAGTGTGGGTGGGAGAGAGAAGGAGAGAGTGTGTGTGGGAGAGAGTGGGAGATTGTGTGTTTGATTGAGAGCGTGACAGTATGTGTGTGTGAGACAGGGAGAGTGTATAAGTGGGAAAGAGAGGGAGAGTGTGTTTGTTGGAGTGAGAGGGAGAGTATGTTTGGGAGAGTTAGGGAGTGTTTCTATGTGGGAGAGTCGGTGTGTGGGAGTGAGATGTAGCGTGTGTTTGTGAGTGAGATGTAGTGTGTGTGTTGGAGAGTGTTGTATTGTGTGTGTGGGAGAGAGAGGGAGAGTGTATGTTTAGGAGAGAGAGGGAAAGTGTTTGTGCGAGAGAGATGGAGAGTGTGTGTGGGAGAGAGAGGGAGAGTGTGTGTGTGGCAGAGAGAGGGAGTGTATGGGGGAGAGAGAGGGAGAGTGTGTGTGGGAGAGAGAGGGAGAGTGTTTGTCGGGCAGAGAGGGAGCTTGTTTGTGTGGCAGAGAGCGGGAGTGTATGGGGGAGAGAGACGGAAGTTTTTGTGTGGGAGAGAGAAGGAGAGTGTGTGTGGGAAAGAGAAGGAGAGTTTTTGTGAGGGAGAGTGAGGGAGAGTGTGTGCAAGGGAGAGAAATGGTGAGTGTGGGTTTGGGAGAGAGAGGGAGAATGTGTGTGTGTGAGAGAGAGAGAGAGTGTATGTGTGGGACAGCGAGGGAGTGTTTATTTGTGGGAGAGAGAGGCAGTGTGTGCGTGGGAGAGAGAGGGAGTGTGTGTGTGGGAGAGAGAGGGAATGTGTGTGTGGGAGAGAGAGGGAGTGTGTGCGTGGCAGAGAGAGGGAGTGTGTGTGTGGGAGAGAGATGGAGAGTGTGTGTAGGAGAGAGAGGGAGAGTGTGTGTGTGGGAGAGAGATGGAATGTTTGTTTGGGAGAGAGAGAGAGATTGTGTTTGGCAGAGAGAGGGAGAGTGTGTTTGGGAGAGAGAGGGAGAGTGTGTGTGGGAGAGAGAGGGAGATTGTGTGTGAGAGATAGGGAGATTGTGTATGTGGAAGTGTGTGTGTGTGGGAGAGAGATTGTGAGCGTGGGTGTTGGAGAGAGCGAGAGTGTCTGTGTGGGAGAGAGAGCCAGAGAGTATGTGTGGGAGAGAGAACGAGAGAGTATGTGTGGGAGAGAGAGGGATAGTGTGTGTGTAGGAGAGAGACGGAGAGTGAGTGCGTGGCAGAGAGAGGGAGAGCGAGTGTGTGGCAGAGAGAGGGAGTGTATGGGGGAGAGAGTGGGAGAGTGTGTGTGGGAGAGAGAAGGATAGTGTATGTTTGGGAGTGAGAGGGAGAGTGTTTGTGCGAGAGAGAGGGAGAGTGTGTATGGGAGAGAGAGGGAGAGTGTTTGTCGGACAGAGAGGGAGAGTGTTTGTTTGGCAGAGAGAGGGAGTGTTTGGGGGAGAGTGACGCAAGTGTTTGTGTGGGAGAGAGAGGGAGAGTGTGTGTGGGAAAGAGAAGGAGAGTTTTTGTGAGGGAGAGTGAGGGAGAGTGTGTGCGAGGGAGAGAGATGGTGTGTGTGGGTGTGGGAGAGAGAGGGAGAACGTGTGTGTGAGACAGAGAGGGAGAGTGTATGTGTGGGAGAGAGAGGGAGTGTGTGTGTGGGTGAGACAGGTAGAATGTATGGGTGGGAGAGACAGGGAGAGTGTGTGTGGTAGACAGAGGGAGAGTGTGTGTGTGGGAGAGAGAGGGAAAGTATGTCTGGGAGTGCGAGGAAGAGTGTGTGGGAGAGAGAGGTAGATTGCATTCATGGGAGAGAGAGGGAGAGTGTGTGTGTGTGGGAGAGAGGGGGAATGTGTGTGTGAGAGAGAGACAGAGTGTATGTGTGGGACAGCAAGGAAGAGTTTATTTGTGGGAGAGAGAGGGTGAGTGTGTGTGGGAGAGAGAGGGAGATTGTGTGTGAGAGATCGGGAGATTGTGTGTGTGGAAGTGTATGTGTGGGAGAGAGTTGGAGAGTGTGAGTGTTGGAGCGAAAGAGCTTGTCTTTGCGGGAGAGAGAGGTAGAGTGTATGTGTGGGAGAGAGAGCGAGAGAGTATGTGTGGGAGAGAGAGGGAGAGTGTGTGTGTGGCAGAGAGAGGGAGTGTATGGGGGAGAGAGACGGAAGTTTTTGTGTGGGAGAGAGAAGGAGAGTGTGGGTGGGAAAGAGAAGGAGAGTTTTTGTGAGGGAGAGAGGGAGAGTGTGTGCAAGGGAGAGAAATGGTGTGTGTGGGTTTGGGAGAGAGAGGGAGAATGTGTGTGTGAGAGAGAGAGAGAGAGAGTATGTGTGGGACAGCTAGGGAGAGTTTATTTGTGGGAGAGAGAGGGAGTGTGTGTGTGGGAGAGAGAGGGAGTGTGTGTGTGGGAGAGAGAGGGAGTTTGTGTGTGGGAGAGAGAGGGAGTGTGTTTGTGGGAGAGAGAGGGAGTGTGTGTGTGGGAGAGAGAGGGAGTGTGTGTGTGGGAGAGAGAGGGAGTGTGTGTGTGGGAGAGAGAGGGAGTGTGTGTGTGGGAGAGAGAGGGAGTGTGTGTGTGGGAGAGAGAGTGATAGTGAGTGTGGGAGAGAGAGGGAGAGTCTATTTGGGAGAGAGAGGAAGAGTGTACCTGTGGGAGAGACAGGGAGAATGTATGGGTGGGTCAGCCAGGGAGAGTGTGTATGGGAGAGGGAGGGAGAGTGTGTATGTGGGAGAGAGTGGGAGAGTGTGTGTCGTAGACAGAGGAAGTGTGTGTGTGTGGGAGAGAGAGGGAAAGTTTGACTGGGAGAGGGAGGAAGAGTGTTCGTGGGAGACAGAGGTAGATTGTGTTCATGGGAGAGAGAGGGAGAGTGTGTGTGTGGGAGAGAGAGGGAGAGTATGTGTGTGGGAGAGAGGGAGAATGTGTGTGTGTGAGAGAGAGATAGAGTATGTGTGGGACAGCGAGGGAGAGTTTATTTGTGGGAGAGAGAGGGAGAGTGTGTGTGGGAGAGAGAGGGAGATTGTGTGTGAGAGATCGCGAGATTGTGTGTGTGGAAGTGTGTGTGTTTGGGAGAGAGTTGCAGAGTGTGGGTGTTGGAGCGAGAGAGAGTGTCTGTGTGGGAGTGAGAGGTAGAGTGCATTTTTGGGAGAGAAAGGGAGAGTGAGTGTGTGGCAGAGTGAGGGAGAGTGTTTGTTGGAGAGAGAGGGAGAGTGTTTGTTTGGCAGAGAGAGTGTGTGTATGGGGGAGAGAGATGAAAGTGTTTGTGTGGGAGAGAGAGGGAGTGTGTGTGTGGGAAAGAGAAGGAGAGTTTGTGTGAGGGAGAGAGGGAGATTGTGTGAGGGAGAGAGATGGCGTGTGTGGGTGTGGGAGAGAGATGGAGAATGTGTGTGTGTATTAGAGAGAGAGAGAGAGAGTGTATGTGTGGGACAGTGTGGGTGACTTTATTTGTGGGAGAGAGAGGGAGAGTGTGTGTGTGTGTGAGACAGTGAGTGTGTGTGTGGGAGAGAGAGGGAGAATGTGTTTAGGAGAGAGAGGGAAAGTATGTGTGTGGGAGTGAGATGGAATGTGTGTGTGGGAGAGAGAGGGAGAATGTGTATCTGCTAGAGAGAGTGTGTATAAGTGGGAGAGAGAAGGAGAGTGTATTTGTGGGAGAGAGAGAGAGAGAGAAAGAGAGTGTGTGGGATAGAGAGGGAGATTGTTTGGATGAGAGAGAGGGAGAGTGTGTGTGGGAGAGTTAGGGAGTGTGTCTGTGTGGGAGAGTGTGTGTGTGGGAGAGAGATGGAATGTGTGTGTGGGAGAGAGAGAGAGATTGTGTTTGGGAGAGAGAGGGAGAGTGTGTGTGGGAGAGAGAGGGAGAGGGTGTGTGGGAGAGAGTGGGAGATTTTGTGTGAGAGATAGGGAGATTGTGTGTGTGGAATTGTGTGTGTGTGGGAGAGGGATGGAGAGTGTGGGTGTTGGAGAGAGAGAGAGTGACTGTGTTGGAAAGAGAGGTAGCGTGCCTGTGTGGGAGAGAGAGGTAGAGTTTATGTGTGGGAGAGAGAGGGAGAGTGTGTGTGTGGCAGAGAGAGGGAGTGTATGGGGGAGAGAGTGTGAGAGTGTGGGTAGGAGAGAGAAGGAAAGAGTCTGCGTGGGAGAGAGTGGGAGAGTGTGTGTGGGAGAGAGAGGGTGACTGTATGTCTGGAAGAGAGAGAGAGTGTGTATAAGTGGGAGCGAGAAGGAGAGTGTATTTGTGGGCGAGAGAGAGAGTGTGTGTGTGGGAGAGAGAGGGAGAGTGTGTGTGGGAGAGACAGGGAGATTGTGTGTGGGAGAGTCAGGGATTGTGTCTGTGTCGGAGAGTCGGTGTGTGGGAGTGAGATCTAGTGTGTGTGTGTGGGAGAGTGATGTAGTGTGTGTGTGTGGGAGAGAGAGGGAGAGTGTCTGTGTGAGAGAGGGAGAGTGTATGTGTGGGCAGAGAGGGAGAGTGTTTGTGTGGGTCAGAACGTGAGAGTGTGTGTGCGAGAGAGAGGGAGAATGTGTGTGGGAGAGAGAGGGAGAATGTATGTGGGAGAGAGAGGGAGAATGTGTGTGGGAGAGAGAGGGAGAGTGTGTGTGGGAGAGAGAGGGAGAGTGTGTGTGTTTTAGAGAGATGGAAAGTGTGTGTGGGAGAGACAGGGTGAGTGTGTGAGGGAGAGACATGGTGTGTGTGGGTGTGGGAGAGAGATGGAGAATGTGTGTGTGAGAGAGAGAGTGCATGTGTGGGGCAGCGAGGGAAAGTTTACCTGTGTGAGAGAGAGGGAGAGTGTGTGTGTGGGTGAGAGAGTGAGTGTGTGTGTTGGAGAGAGAGGGAGAATGTGTGTAGGAGAGAGAAGGAGAGTGTGTGTGTGGGAGAGAGATGGAATGTGTGTGTGGGAGAGAGAGGGAGAGTGTATGTCTCGGAGAGATTGAGTGTGTATATGTGGGAGAGAGAGAGTGTGTCGGAGAGAGAGTGAGAGTGTGTGTGGGAGTGAGAGGGAGAATGTGTGTAGGAGAGAGAGGGAGAGTGTGTTTGTGGGAGAGAGATGCAATGTGTGTGTGGGAGAGAGAGGGAGTGTGTGTCTGGGAAAGAGAAGGAGAGTTTGACTGAGGGAGAGAGAGGGAGAGTGTGTGTGAGGGAGAGAGATGGTGTGTGTGGGAGTGGGAGACAGATGGAGAATGTATGTGAGAGAGAGAGAGAGAGAGTGCATGTGTGGGGCAGCGAGGGAGAGTTTATTTGTGGGCGAGAGAGGGAGAGTGTGTGTGTGGGTGAGAGAGTGAGTGTGTGTGTGGGAGAGAGAGGGAGAGTGTGTGTGTTTTAGAGAGATGGAAATTGTGTGTGGGAGAGACAGGGAGAGTGTATCTGTCGGAGGGAGAGGTAGAGTGTATAAGTGGGAGAGAGAGGGAGAGTATGTGTGTGGGAGAGAGAAGGAAAGTGTGTGTGGGAGAGAGATGAAGATTGTCTTTGTGGGAGAGAGAGGGAGAGTGTGTGTTGGAGAGAGAGTGAGAGTGTGTGAGGGAGAGAGAGGGAGATTGTTTCTGTGGGAGAGACATGGAGAGTGTATGCGTGCGAGAGAGAGGGAGAGTGTTTATGTGGGAGAGAGAGGGAGTGTATGGGGGGAGAGGGTGATTGTGTGTGGGAGATGGAAGGAGAGTGTGTGTCTGGGAGAGAGAAGGAGTGTGTATGTTTGGGAGAGAGAGGGAGAGTTGTGTGTTGGAGAGAGGGACAGTGTTTGTGTGTAAGAGAGAGGGAGGGTGTGTGTGGGAGAGAGAGGGAGAGTGTGT
Organism: Carcharodon carcharias; assembly: GCF_017639515.1. NCBI lineage: Eukaryota > Metazoa > Chordata > Chondrichthyes > Lamniformes > Lamnidae > Carcharodon > Carcharodon carcharias. Next base: position 36,538,551 of record NC_054482.1, on the reverse strand, counting down.
GTGGGAGAGAGCGGGGGAGTGTGTGTGGGAGAGAGCGGGGGAGTGTGTGTGGGAGAGAGCAGGAGAGTGTGTGTGGGAGAGAGCGGGAGAGTGTGTGTGGGAGAGAGCGGGAGAGTGTGTGTGGGAGAGACAGCGAGATTGTGTGTGGGAGAGAGAGGGAGAGTGTGTGAGAGAGAGGGAGATTTTGTGTGTGGAAGTGTGTGTGTGTGGGAGAGAGGTGGAGAGTGTACCTGGGAGAGAGAGGGGGAGTGTACCTGTGGGAGAGACAGGGAGAATGTATGGGTGTGTCAGCAAGGGAGAGTGTGTGTGGGAGAGGGAGGGAGAGTGTGTGTGGTAGACAGAGGGAGAGTGTGTGTGTGGGAGAGAGAGGGAAAGTGTGTCTGGGGGAGAGAGGAAGAGTGTGTGCGGGAGAGAGAGGTAGATTGCGTTCATGGGAGAGAGAGGGAGAGTGTGTGTTTGGGAGAGAGGGAGAATGTGTGTGTGAGAGAGAGAGAGAGTGTATGTGTGGGACAGCGAGGGAGAGTTTGTTTGTGGTAGAGAGAGGGAGAGTGTGTGTGGGAGAGAGAGGGAGATTGTGTGTGAGAGATCGGGAGATTTTGTGTGTGGAAGTGTGTGTGTGTGGGAGAGAGTTGGAGAGTGTGAGTGTTGGAGCGAGAGAGAGTGTCTGTGTGGGAGAGAGAGGTAGAGTGTATGTGTGGGAGAGAGAGGGAGATAGTATGTTTGGGAGAGAGATGGAGTGTGAGTGTGTGGCAGAGAGAGGGAGAGTGTGTGTGTGGCAGAGAGAGGGAGTGTATGCTGTAGAGAGTGTGAGAGTGTGGGTGGGAGAAAGAAGGAGAGCGTGTGTGTGGGAGAGAGTGGGAGAGTGTGTGTTGGGGAGAGAGATGCAATGTGTGTGTGGGAGAGAGATGGAATGTGTGTCTGGGAGAGAGAGGGAGAGTGTAGGTTTGGGAGAGAGAGCGTGTGTATATGTGGGATAGAGAAGGAGAGTGTGTTTGTGGGAGAGAGAGTGTGTGGAAGAGAGATGGAGAGTGTGTGTGGGAGAGAGAGGGAGAGTTTGTGTGGGAGAGTTAGGGAGTGTGTCTGTGTGGGAGAGAGTGTGTGTGGGAGTGAGAGAGAATGTGTGTAGGAGAGAGAGGGAGAGTGTGTTTGTGGGAGATAGATGTAATGTGTGTGTGGGAGAGAGAGGGAGAGTTTGTGGGAAAGAGAAGGAGAATTTGTGTGAGGGAGAGAGAGGGAGAGTGTGTGTGAGGGAGAGAGATTGTGTGTGTGGAAGTGGGAGACAGTTGGAGAATGTGTGTGAGAGAGAGAGAGAGTGTATGTGTGGGGCAGCGAGGGAGAGTTTATTTGTGGGAGAGAGAGGGAGAGTGTGTGTGTGGGTGAGAGAGTGAGAATGTGTGTGGGAGAGAGAGAGAGAATGTGTGTGGGAGAGAGAGGGTGAGTTTGTGTGTGGGAGAGAGATGGAATGTGTGTGTGGGAGACTGTATGTGTGGGAGAGAGAGGGAGAGTGTATGTGTGGGAGAGAGAGGGAGAGTGTGTGTGGGAGAGAGAGTGATAGTGTGTGTGGGAGATAGAGAGAGTGTGTATCTGTGGGAGAGACAGGGAGAATGTATCTGTGGGAGAGAGAGGGAGAGTGTGTGTGGGAGAGTGAGGGAGAGTGTCTGTGTGGGAGAGAGAGATAGAATGTATGTGTGGGAGTGAGAGGGAGAGTATGTATGGGAGAGAGAGGGAGAGTTTGTGTGTGGCAGAGAGAGGGAGTTTATTGGGGAGACAGTGCGAGAGTGTGGGTGGGAGAGAGAAGGAGAGGGTGTGTGTGGGAGAGAGAGGGTGACTGTATGTCTGGGAGAGAAAGATAGTGTGTATAAGTGGGAGAGAGAAGGAGAGTGTGTTTGTGGGTGAGAGAGGGAGAGTGTGTGTAGGAGAGAGAGAGAGAGAGTGAGTGTGGGAGAGTTAGGGAGTGTGTCTGTGTTGGAGAGTGTGTGTGTGGGAGTGAGATCTAGTGTGTGTGTGTGGGAGAGAGAGATTGTGTTTGTGATAGAGAGGCAGAGTGTGTGTGGGAGAGAGAAGGAGAGTGTGTGTGGGAGAGAGAAGGAGAGTGTTTGTGGGAGAGAGAAGGAGGATGTGTGTGGGAGAGAGAAGGAGAGTGTGTGTGTGGGAGAGAGGTTGAGAGTCTGTCTGCGGGAGAGTGATGGAGTGTTTGGGTGTGGGAGAGAGCGGGAAAGTGTGTGTGGGAGAGAAAGAGGGTGTATGTGTGGGAGAGAGAGTGAGAATTTGTGTGTGGGTGAGAGAGTGAGTGTGTGTGTGGGAGAGAGAGGGAGAATGCGTGGTGGAGAGGGAGGGAGAGTGTGTCTGTGGGAGAGAGATGGAAAGTATGTGTGTATGAGAGAGAGTGAGAGTGTATGTATGGGAGAGAGAGGGAGAGTGTGAGTGTGGAAGAGTGTGTGTGTGGGAGAGAGAGGGAGAGTGTGTGTGTGGGAGAGAGAGGGAGAGGGTGTGTGGTAGACAGAGGGAGAGTGTGTGGGTGGGAGAGAGAGGGAAAGTGTGTCTGGGAGAGAGAGGGAGATTGCGTTCATGGGAGAGAGATGGAGAGTTTGTGTGTGGGTGAGTGTGGGAGTGTGTGTGTGGAGAGACATGGAGACTGTATGTGTGGGAGAGAGAGGGAGAGTGTATACGTGGGAGAGAGAGGGAGAGTGTGTTTGTGGGAGAGAGGGGGAGAGTCTGTGTGGGAGAGAGAGGGAGAGTGTGTAAGTGGGAGAGAGAGGGAGTGTGTGTGTGGGAGAGAGAGTGATAGTGTGTGTGGGAGAGAGAGTGATAGTGTGTGTTGGAGAGAGAGTGAGAGTGTATCTGTGGGAGAGACAGTTAGAATTTATGGGTGGGAGAGAGAGGGAGAGTGTGTGTGTGTGAGGGAGGGAGAGTGTGTGTGTGGGAGAGAGAGGGAGAGTGTGCATGTGGGAGGGATAGGGAAAGCATGTTGTGAGAGAGAGGATGAGTGTGTGTGGGAGAGAGAGGGAGAGTGCGTTCATGGGAGAAAGTGGGATAGTGTATGTGTGGGAGTGACCAGGAGAGTGTGTTTGTGGTGGAGCGAGGGAGCGTATGGGTGAGAGAGAAGCAGAGTGTGTGTGAGGGAGAGAGAGGGAGAGTGTGTGTGAGGGAGAGAGAAGGAGATTGTGTGTGGGAGAGAGAACGAGAGTATGTGTGGTGGAGAGAGAGGGAGAGTGTGTGTGTGGGAGAGAAATTGAGATTGTGTGTGGATGAGAGAGGGAGAGTGTGTGTGGGAGAGAGAGGGAGAGTGTATGTGTGGGAGAGAGATGGAGAGTGTGTATGTGGGAGAGAGAGGGAGAGTGTATGTTTGGGAGAGACAGGCAGAGTGTATGCTTGGGAGAGAGAGGGAGATTGGGTGTGTGGGAAGGAGGGATAGTTTGTGTGTGCGAGAGAGAGGGAGAGTGTGTGTGTGGGAGAGAATGGGAGAGTGTATGTGTGGGAGAGAGATGGAGAGTGTGTATGTGGGAGAGAGTGGGAGTTTCTGGGGAGAGATAGGGAGAGTGTGTGATTGTGTGTGGGATAGAGAGATCGTGTGTGTGTGGGAGAGAGAGGGAGAGTGTATGTTTGGGAGAGAGAGGCAGAGTGTTTGTGTGAGAGAGAGGGAGAGTATTTGTGCGAGAGAGAGGGAGAGTGTGTTTAAGAGAGAGGGAGAGTGTATGTGTTTTGGAGAGATGGACAGTCTCTGTGGGATAGAGAAGGAGAGTGTATGTGTCGGCGAGAGAGTGAGAGTGTATGTGTTGGAGAGAGAGGGAGAGTGTGTGTTGGAGAGAGAGTGAGAGTGTGTATGGGAGAGAGAGGGAGAGTTTGGGTGTGGGAGAGACCTGGAGAGTGTATGTGTGGGAGAGAGAGCGAGAATGTGTGTTGGAGAGAGAGGGAGAGTGTTTGTCTGGGAGAGAGAAGGAGAGTGTATGTGGGAGATAAAATGACAGTGTGTGTGGGAGAGAGATGGAGAATGTGTGTGTTGGAGAGAGAGTGATAGTGTCTGTGTGGGAGAGAGAGGGAGAGTGTGTGTGTGGCAGAGAGAGGGAGTGTATGGGAGGAGAGAGTGAGAGTGTGGGTGGGAGAGAGAAGGAGAGTGTTTGTGTGGGAGAGAGGGGAGAGTGCATGAGAGGGAGAGAGAGGGTGAGTTGTGTGTGGGAGAGAGGTATAGTGTGTGTGTGGGAGAGAGGGAGAGAGAGGGAGAGAGTGTGGGGGAGAGAGAGAGAGATTGTGCATGAGAGAGAGGGAGATTGTGTGTGTGGAAGAGTGTGTGTGTGGGAGAGATATGGAGAGTGTGGGTGTTGGAGAGAGAGAGAGTGTCTGTGTGGGAGAGATAGGTAGAGTCTATGTGTGGGAGAGAGAGGGAGAGTGTATGTGCGGTAGAAAGTGGGAGAGTGTGTGTGTGGCAGAGAGAGGGAGTGTATGGGGGAGAGAGTGTGAGAGTGTGGGTGGGAGAGAAAAGGAGAGACTGTGTGTGGGAGAGAGTGCGAGAGTGTGTGTGGGAGAGAGAGGGTGACTGTATGTCTGGGAGAGAAAGAGAGTGTGTATAAGTGGGAGAGAAAAGGAGAGTGTGTTTGTGGTAGAGAGAGGGAGAGTGTGTGTGGGAGAAAGAGGGAAAGTGTGTGTGGGAGAGAGAGGGAGAGTGTCTGTGTGGGAGAGTGTGTGTGTGGGAGTGAGATCTAGTGTGTGTGTGTGGGAGAGTGATGTAGTGTGTGTGTGGGAGAGAGATGGAGATTGTATGTTTGGGGGGAGAGAGGGAGAGTGTGTGTGTGTGAGAGAGAGAGTGTATGTGTGGGAGAGAGAGGGAGAGTGTGTGTGGGAGTGAGAGGGAGAATTTGTGTGGGAGAGAGAGGGAGAATGTGTATGGGAGAGACAGGGAGAATGTATGTGGGAGGGAGAGGTTGAGTGTATAAGTGGGAGAGAGAGGGAGAGTTTGTGTTTGGGAGAGAGATGGAAAGTGTGTGTTGGAGAGAGAGGGAGAGCGTGTGTGTGGGAGAGACATGGAGAGTGTATGTGTGGGAGAGAAAGGGAGAGTGTTTATGTGGGAGAGAGAGGGAGTGTATGGGGGAGAGAGAGTGAGAATGTCTGCAGGAGAGAGGGTGGTTGTATGTGTGAGAGAGAGGGAGAGTGTGTGTCTGGGAGAGAGAACAAGAGTGTGTGTCGGAGATAAAAGGAGAGTGTGTTTGGGAGAGAGCAGGAGAGTGTGTGTCTGGCAGAGAGGGGAGAGTGTATGATTGGGAGAGAGAGGGAGAGTTGTGTGTGGGAGAGAGGGATAGTGTGTGTGTGGGAGAGAGAGGGAGAGTCTGTGTGTGGGAGAGTGTGAGTGTGGCAGAGAGAGGCAGTGTATGGGGTGAGAGAGTGAGAGTGTAGGTGGGAGAGAGAAGGAGATTGTGCGGCAGAGAGGTGAGAGTGTATGTGTGGGAGAGAGAGGGAGAGTTGTGTTTGGGAGTGAGGTATAGTGTGTGTGTGCGAGAGAGAGAGAGATTGGGTTTGGGAGAGAGAGGGAGATTGTGTGTGAGAGATAGGGAGATTGTGTGTGTGGAAGTGTGTGTGTGTGTGGGAGAGAGATGGAGAGTGTGGGTGTTGGAGAGAGAAAGAGTGTCTGTGTGGGAGAGAGAGGGAGAGTGAGTGTGTGGCAGAGAGAGGGAGTGTATGGGGGAGCGAGTGTGAGAGTGTGGGTGGGAGAGAGAAGGAGAGAGTGTGTGTGGGAGAGAGTGGGAGAGTGTGTTTTGGAGAGAGAGGGTGACTGTATGTGTGTGAGAGAGAGGGAGAGTGTATAAGTGGGAGAGAGAGGGAGAATGTTTTTGTGGGAGAGAGAGGGAGAGTGAGTGTGTGGCAGAGAGAGGGAGTGTATGGGGGAGCGAGTGTGAGAGTGTGGGTGGGAGAGAGAAGGAGAGAGTGTGTGTGGGAGAGAGTGGGAGAGTGTGTTTTGGAGAGAGAGGGTGACTGTATGTGTGTGAGAGAGAGGGAGAGTGTATAAGTGGGAGAGATAGGGAGAATGTTTTTGTGGGAGAGAGAGGGAGAGTGTGTGTGGGAGATTTAGGGAGTGTGTCTGTTTGGCAGAGTCGGTGTGTGGGAGTGAGATGTAGTGTGTGTATGTGGGTGAGAGAAGGAGAGTGTATGTTTGGGAGAGAGCGGGAGAATGTTTGTGCGAGAGAGATGGAGAGTGTGTGTGGGAGAGAGTGGGAGAGTGTTTGTGGGAGAGAGAGGAAGAGTGTTTGTGTGGCAGAGAGAGGGAGTGTATGGGGGAGCGAGACAAAAGTGTTTGTGTGGGAGAGAGAGGGATACTGTGCGTGGGAAAGAGAAGGAGAGTTTGTGTGAGGGAGAGAGAAGGAGAGTGCGTGTGTGAGAGTGAGAGAGTGTATCTGTTTGACAGCGAGGCAGAGTTTATTTGTGGGAGAGAGAGGGAGAGTGTGTGTGTGGGTGAGAGAGTGAGACTCTCTGTGGGAGAGAGAGAGAATGTGTGTGGAAGAGAGAGGGAGAGTGTGTGTGTGGGAGAAAGATGGAAAGTGTGTGTTGGAGAGAGAGGGAGAGGGTATTTGTGGGAGAGAGAGGGAGAGTGTGTGTTGGAAAGAGAGTCAGAGTGTGTGTGGGAGTGAGAGGGAGAGTGTGTGTGTGGGAGAGACATCTAGAGTGTATGTGTGGGAGAGAGAGGGAGAGTGTTTATGTGGGAGAGACAGGGAGTGTATAGGGGAGAGAGAGTGAGAATGTGTGCAGGAGAGAGGGTGATTGTGTGTGTGAGAGAGAGGGAGAGTGTGTGTTCTGGAGAGAGAAAGAGAGTGTGTGTCGAAGAAAGAAGGAGAGTGTGTGTGGGAGAGAGCGGGAGAGTGTGTGTCTGGCAGAGAGGGGTGAGTGTAAGTTTGGGAGAGAGAGCGGGAGTTGTGTGTGGGAGAGAGGGATAGTGTGTGTGTGGCAGAGAGAGGGAGAGTGTGTGTGTGGGAGAGTGTGTGTGGCAGAGAGAGGGAGTGTATGGGGGAGAGAGAGTGAGAGTGTGTGTGGGAGAGAGAAGGAGATTGTGTGTGTGGCAGAGAGGTGAGAGCGTATGTGTGGGAAAGAGAGGGAGAGTTGTGTGTGGGAGAGAGGTATAGTGTGTGTGTGCGAGAGAGAGAGATTGTGTTTGGGATAGAGAGGGAGAGTGTGTGCGAGAGATAGGGAGATTGTGTGTGTGGAAGAGTGTGTGTGTGTGGGAGAAAGATGGAGAGTGTGGGTGTTGGAGAGAGAAAGAGTGTCTGTGTGGGAGAGAGAGGTAGAGTGTATATGTGGGAGAGAGAGGGAGAGTGTATTTGTGGGAGAGAGGGGAGAGTGTATGATTGGGAGAGAGAGGGAGAGTTGTGTGTGGGAGAGAGGGATAGTGTGTGTGTGGGAGAGAGAGGGAGAGTCTGTGTGTGGGAGAGTGTGAGTGTGGCAGAGAGAGGCAGTGTATGGGGTGAGAGAGTGAGAGTGTGGGTGGGAGAGAGAAGGAGATTGTGCGGCAGAGAGGTGAGAGTGTATGTGTGGGAGAGAGAGGGAGAGTTGTGTTTGGGAGTGAGGTATAGTGTGTGTGTGCGAGAGAGAGAGAGATTGGGTTTGGGAGAGAGAGGGAGATTGTGTGTGAGAGATAGGGAGATTGTGTGTGTGGAAGTGTGTGTGTGTGTGTGGGAGAGAGATGGAGAGTGTGGGTGTTGGAGAGAGAAAGAGTGTCTGTGTGGGAGAGAGAGGGAGAGTGAGTGTGTGGCAGAGAGAGGGAGTGTATGGGGGAGCGAGTGTGAGAGTGTGGGTGGGAGAGAGAAGGAGAGAGTGTGTGTGGGAGAGAGTGGGAGAGTGTGTTTTGGAGAGAGAGGGTGACTGTATGTGTGTGAGAGAGAGGGAGAGTGTATAAGTGGGAGAGAGAGGGAGAATGTTTTTGTGGGAGAGAGAGGGAGAGTGAGTGTGTGGCAGAGAGAGGGAGTGTATGGGGGAGCGAGTGTGAGTGTGTGGGTGGGAGAGAGAAGGAGAGAGTGTGTGTGGGAGAGAGTGGGAGAGTGTGTTTTGGAGAGAGAGGGTGACTGTATGTGTGTGAGAGAGAGGGAGAGTGTATAAGTGGGAGAGAGAGGGAGAATGTTTTTGTGGGAGAGAGAGGGAGAGCGTGTGTGGGAGATTTAGGGAGTGTGTCTGTTTGGCAGAGTCGGTGTGTGGGAGTGAGATGTAGTGTGTGTATGTGGGTGAGAGAAGGAGAGTGTATGTTTGGGAGAGAGCGGGAGAATGTTTGTGCGAGAGAGATGGAGAGTGTGTGTGGGAGAGAGTGGGAGAGTGTTTGTGGGAGAGAGAGGAAGAGTGTTTGTGTGGCAGAGAGAGGGAGTGTATGGGGGAGCGAGACAAAAGTGTTTGTGTGGGAGAGAGAGGGATACTGTGCGTGGGAAAGAGAAGGAGAGTTTGTGTGAGGGAGAGAGAAGGAGAGTGCGTGTGTGAGAGTGAGAGAGTGTATCTGTTTGACAGCGAGGCAGAGTTTATTTGTGGGAGAGAGAGGGAGAGTGTGTGTGTGGGTGAGAGAGTGAGACTCTCTGTGGGAGAGAGAGAGAATGTGTGTGGAAGAGAGAGGGAGAGTGTGTGTGTGGGAGAAAGATGGAAAGTGTGTGTTGGAGAGAGAGGGAGAGGGTATTTGTGGGAGAGAGAGGGAGAGTGTGTGTTGGAAAGAGAGTCAGAGTGTGTGGGAGTGAGAGGGAGAGTGTGTGTGTGGGAGAGACATCTAGAGTGTATGTGTGGGAGAGAGAGGGAGAGTGTTTATGTGGGAGAGACAGGGAGTGTATAGGGGAGAGAGATTGAGAATGTGTGCAGGAGAGAGGGTGATAGTGTGTGTGAGAGAGAGGGAGAGTGTGTGTCCTGGAGAGAGAAAGAGAGTGTGTGTCGAAGAAAGAAGGAGAGTGTGTGTGGGAGAGAGCGGGAGAGTGTGTGTCTGGCAGAGAGGGGTGAGTGTAAGTTTGGGAGAGAGAGCGGGAGTTGTGTGTGGGAGAGAGGGATAGTGTGTGTGTGGCAGAGAGAGGGAGAGTGTGTGTGTGGGAGAGTGTGTGTGGCAGAGAGAGGGAGTGTATGGGGGAGAGAGAGTGAGAGTGTGTGTGGGAGAGAGAAGGAGATTGTGTGTGTGGCAGAGAGGTGAGAGCGTATGTGTGGGAAAGAGAGGGAGAGTTGTGTGTGGGAGAGAGGTATAGTGTGTGTGTGCGAGAGAGAGAGATTGTGTTTGGGATAGAGAGGGAGAGTGTGTGCGAGAGATAGGGAGATTGTGTGTGTGGAAGAGTGTGTGTGTGTGGGAGAAAGATGGAGAGTGTGGGTGTTGGAGAGAGAAAGAGTGTCTGTGTGGGAGAGAGAGGTAGAGTGTATATGTGGGAGAGAGAGGGAGAGTGTATTTGTGGGAGAGAGAGGGAGAGTGAGTGTGTGGCACAGAGAGGGAGTGTATGGGGGAGAGAGTGTGAGAGTGTGTGTGGGAGAGAGAAGGAGAGAGTGTGTGTGGGAGAGAGTGTTTTGGAGAGAGAGGGTGACTGTATGTGTGTGAGAGAGAGGGACAGTGTATAAGTGGGAGAGAGAGGGAAAGTGTGTTTGTGGGAGGGAGAGGGAGAGTGTGTTTGGGAGATTTAGGGAGTGGGTCTGTTTGGCAGAGTCGGTGTGTGGGAGTGAGATGTAGTGTATGTGTGTGGGATAGTGATGTAATGTGTTTATGTGGGAGAGGGAAGGAGAGTGTATGTTTGGGAGAGCGAGTGAGAGTGTTTGTGCGAGAGAGATGGAGAGTGTGTGTGGGAGAGAAAGGGAGATTGTTTGTGGGAGAGAGAGGGAGAGTGTTTGTGTGGCAGAGAGAGGGAGTGTATGGGGGAGAGAGACAAAAGTGATAGTGTGGGAGAGAGAGGGATAGTGTGCGTGGGAAAGAGAAGGAGAGTTTGTGTGAGGGAGAGAGAGGGAGAGTGTGTGTGTGAGAGTGAGAGAGTGTATGTGTGGGACAGCGAGGGAGAGTTTATTTGTGGGAGAGAGAGGGAGAGTGTGTGTGGGAGAGAGAGGGAGAGTGTATGTGTGGGAGAGAGAGGGACAGTGTGTGTGGGAGAGAGAGTGATAGTGTGTGTGGGAGAGAGAGAGAGTGGATCTGTGGGAGAGACAGGGAGAATGTATGTGTGGGAGAGAGAGGGAGAGTGTGTGTGGGAGAGGGAGGGAGAGTGTCTGTGTGGGAGAGAGAGATAGAATGTATGTGTGGGAGTGAGAGGGAGACTGTATGTGTGGCAGAGAGGGAGTGTATTGGGGAGAGAGTGCGAGAGTGTGGGTGGGAGAGAGAAGGAGAGGGTGTGTGTGGGAGAGTCTGTGTGGGAGAGTCTGTGTGGGAGAGTGTGTGTGGGAGAGTGTGTGTGGGAGAGAGTGGGAGAGTGTGTGTGGGAGAGAGTGGGAGAGTGTGTGTGGGAGAGAGAGGGTGACTGTATGTCTGGGAGAGAAAGATAGTGTGTACAAGTGGGAGAGAGAAGGAGAGTGTGTTTGTGGGAGAGAGAGGGAGCGTGTGTGTAGGAGAGAGATAGAGAGTGTGTGTGGGAGAGTTAGGGAGTCTGTCTGTGTGGGAGCGTGTGTGTGTGGGAGTGAGATCTAGTGTGTGTGTGTGTGTGTGGGAGAGTGATGTAGTGTGTGTGTGTGGGAGAGTGATGTAGTGTGGGAGAGAGGGAGAGTGTATGTTTGGGAGAGAGAGGGAGAGTGTGTGTGTGTGAGAGAGAGAGATAGTGTATGTGTGGGCAGAGAGGGAGACAGTGTATGTGTGGGCAGAGAGGGAGACTGTGTGTGTGGGAGAGAGGGAGAATGTGTGAGGGAGAGAGAGGGAGAATGTGTGTGGGAGAGAGAGGGAGAGTGTGTGTGTTTTAGAGAGATGGAAAGTGTGGGTGGGAGAGAGAGGGAGAGTGTATGTGTCGGAGGGAGATGTAGAGTGTATAAGTGTAGAGAGAGGGAATGTGTTTGTGTGGGAGAGAGATGCAAAATGTGTGTGGGAGAGAGAGAGCGTGAGTGTATTTGTGGGAGAGAGAGGGAGAGTGTGTGGTGGAGAGAGAGTGAGAGTGTGTGTGGGAGAGAGAGGGAGAGTGTGTGTGTGGGAGAAAAATGGAGAGTGTATGTGTGGGAGAGAGAGTGAGAGTGTTTATTTGGGAGAGAGAGGAAGCGTATGGGGGAGAGAGAGTGAGAGTGTGTGTGTGGGAGAGAGAGGGAAAGTGTGTCTGGGTTAGAGAGGGAGGTTGCGTTCATGGGAGAGAGAGGGAGAGTTTATGTTTGGGAGAGAGAGGGAGTGTGTGTGTGGGGGGGAGAGAGTGAGAGTGTGTTTGGGAGAGAGAGAGGGCGAAAGCGTGTTGGAGAGGGAGGGAGAGTGTGTCTGCGGGAGAGAGATGGAAATTATTTGTGTGTGAGAGAGAAGGAGAGTGTATGTGTTGGAGAGAGAGGGAGAGTGTGTATGTGGGAGCGAGAGGGACTGTATGGGGGAGAGAGAAGAAGAGTGTATGTTTAGTAGAGAGTAGGAGAGTGTATGTGTGGGAGAGTGAGGGGGACTGAGTGTGTGGGAGAGAGGGAGAGTGTTTGTGTGGGAGAGAGAGGGAGAGAGTGTGTGTGGGCGAGCGTGGTAGAGTGTTTGTGGGAGAGAGAGGGAGACTATGTGTGGGAGAGAGAGGGAGAGTGTATGTGTGGGAGAGAGAAGGAGAGTATGTTTGTGGGAGAGAGAGGGTGAGGGTGTGTGTGAGAGAGAGGGAGAGTGTGTGTGGGAGAGAGAGGGAGAGTGTATGTGTGGGAGAGAGAGGCAGAGTGCATGTGTGGGAAAGAGAGGGAGAGTGCATGTGTGGGAGAGAGAGGGAGAGTGCATGTGTGGGAGATAGAGGGAAAGTGTATGTGTGGGAGAGAGAGGAGAGTGAGTGTGTGGCACAGAGAGGGAGTGTATGGGGGAGAGAGTGTGAGAGTGTGGGTGGGAGAGAGAAGGAGAGAGTGTGTGGGTGTGCTTGGGAGAGTTTGTGTGGGAGAGAGAGGGAGAGTGTGTTTGTGGGAGACAGAGGGTGTGTGTGTGTGTGAGAGAGAGGGAGAGTGTGTGTGGGAGAGAGAGGGAGAGTGTATGTGTGGGAGAGAGAGGGAGAGATAATATGTGGGAGACAGAGGGAGTGTGTGTGTGGGAGAGAAAGTGAAAGTGTGTGTGGGAGAGAGAGGGAAAGTGTATCTCTGGCAGAGAAAGGGAGAATGTCTGGGTGGGAGAGAGAGGGAGAGTGTGTGTGGGAGAGGGTGGGAGAGTTTGTGTGTGGGAGAGAGAGGGAGAGTGTGTGTGGGAGAGAGAGGGAAACTGTGTCTGGGAGAGAGAGGAAGAGTGTGTGTGGGAGAGAGAGTGAGAGTGCTTTCATGGGAGAGAGAGGGAGTGTGCATGTGTGGAAGAGAGAGGGAGGGTGTGTTTGTGGTGGAGAGAGGGACTGTATGGGGGAGAGAGAAGGAGAGTGTGTGTGTGTGGGAGAGAGAGGGAGATTGTGTGTGAGGGAGAGAGAAGGAGATTTTGTCTGGGAGAGAAAACAAGAGTATGTGTGGGGGAGAGAGGGAGAGAGTGTGTGGGAGAGAGAGGGAGAATGATTGTGGGAGAGAAAAGGATAATGTGTGTGGGAGAGAGAGTGAGAGTATGGGTGGGAGAGAGAAGGAGACAGTGTGTGTGGGAGAGAGAGGGAGAGTTTGTGGGAGAGAGAGTGTGTGTTTGGGAGAGAGGGGCAGATTGTGTGTGGGAGAGAGAGGTGGAATGTATGTGTGGAAAAGTGTGTGAGTGGGAGAGAAAGGGAGAGTGAATATGTGCAAGAGATAGGGAGAGTGTGTGGGAGAGAGATGGAAAGTGTGTGTGAGTGAGAGGTAGAGTGTCTGTGTGGGATAGAGAGTGAGAGTGTGTAAGTGGGAGAGAGAGGGAGTGTATGGGGGAGAGAGAGGAAGAGTGTACGTTTGGGAGAAAGAGGGAGAGTGTATGTGTGGGAGCGAGAGGGAGAGTGTGTGTTGGAGTGGAAGGGAGTGTGTGTGTGTGGGAGAGAGGGAGAGAGTGTGTAATTGCGGGAGAGAGAGGGAGTCTGTATGTGTGGGAGAGAGAGGGAGTTTGCATATGTGGAGAGTGAGGGAGAGTGAGTTTGTGGGAGAGTGTGTGTGTGTGTTGGAGAGAAAGGGAGAGTGTTTGTGGGAGAGAGAGGGAGAGTGTCTGTGTGGGAGAGAGAGGGAGAGTGTATGTGTGGGAGAGAGAGGGAGAGTGTGTGTGGGAGAGGGAGGGAGATTGTGTGTGGAAGAGGGAGGGAGAGTGTGTGTGTGGGAGAGAGAGGGAGAGTGTGTGTGGGAGAGAGAGGGAGTGTGTGTCTGTGGGAGAGAGAGGGAGCGTGTGTTTGTGGGAGAGAGAGGGAGAGAGTGTGTGTGGGTAATTGCGGGAGAGAGAGGGAGTCTGTATGTGTGGGAGAGAGAGGGAGGGTGCATATGTGGAGAGTGAGGGAGAGTGAGTTTGTGGGAGAGTGTGTGTGTGTGTTGGAGAGAAAGGGAGAGTGTTTGTGGGAGAGAGAGGGAGAGTGTCTGTGTGGGAGAGAGAGGGAGAGTGTATGTGTGGGAGAGAGAGGGAGTGTGTGTGTGGGAGAGGGCGGGAGATTGTGTGTGGAAGAGGGAGGGAGACTGTGTGTGTGGGAGAGAGAGGGAGAGTGTTTGTCTGCAAGAGAGAGCGAGAGTGTGTGTGGCTTACAGAGGGAGAGTGTGTGTGTGTTTGAGAGAGGGAAAGTGTTTCTGGGAGAGAGACGAAGCGTGTGTGTGGGAGAGAGAGTGAGAGTGTATTCGTGGGAGAGAGAGGGAGAGTGTGTTTGTGGGGGAGAGAGGGAGTGTATTGGGCAGAGACAGGGAGTGTGTGTGTGTGGGAGAGAGAGGGAAAGTGAATATGTGCAAGAGATAGGCAGAGTTTTTCCGTGGGAGATTGATGGAAAGTGTGTGTGTGTGAGCGAGAACTAGATTGTATGTGTGGGAGAGAGAGGGAGACTGTATGTGTGGGAGAGAGAGGGAGAGTGCATATGTGGAGAGAGAGGGAGAGTGTGTTTGTGGGAGAGAGAGGGAGACTGTGTTTGTGGGAGAGAGAGGGTGTGTGTGTGTGTAGGTAGAGAGAGGTAGAGTGTATGTGTGGGAGAGAGAGTGAGAGTGTATGTGTGGGAGAGAAAGGGAGAGTGTATGTGTGTGTAAGACAGACGGAGATTGTATGTTTGGGAGAGAGAGCTAGTCTGTATCTGTGGGAGAGAGAGGGAGAGTGGGTGTGTGAAAGAGAGAGGGAGAGTGTGTCTGGGAGAGGGAGGGAGAGTGTGTGGGAGAGGGAGGGAGAGCACATTCATGGGAGAGAGAGGGAGAGTGTACGTGTGGGTGAGAGCGGGAGTGTATTGGGGAGAGATTGTGAGAGTGTGGGTGGGAGAGAGAAGGAGAGAGTGTCTGTGGGAGAGAGTGGCAGAGTGTGTGTGGTAGAGAGAGGGTGACTGTATGTCGGGGAGAGAGAGAGAGTGTGTATAAGTGGGAGAGAGGGAGAGTGTGTGTGGGGGAGAGATGGTGAGTATGTGTGGGAGAAAGCGAGAGTTTGTGTGTGGGACAGAAAGGCAGAGTGTATGTGTGGGAGAGAGAGGGAGAGTGCGCTCATGGGAGAGAGCGGAAGAGTATCTTTCTGGGAGAGAGAGGGACACTGTGTGTGTGGGGGAGAGAGGGAGAGTGGGTTTGTGGGAGAGAGCGAGAGTTTGTGTGTGGGTGATAGAGGGAGAGTGTGTATGGGAGAGAGAAGGAGAGTGTGTGTGGGAGAGAGAGGGAGAGTGTGTGTGGGAGAGAGAGGGAGAGTGTGTGTGTGGGAGAGAAAGGGAGAGTGTGTGTGTGGGAGAGAGAGTGAGAGTGTATGTGTGGGAGAGGAATGGAGAGTGTATGTGTGTGGGAGACAGAAGGAGAGTGTATGTTTGGCAGAGAGAGGGTGAGTGTTAAATGTGGATGAGAGAGGGAGAGTGGGTGTGCGGGAGAGAGGGAAAGTTTGTGGATGGAAGAGAGAGGGAGAGTGTTTGTTGGAGAGGGAGGGAGAGTGTGTGTCTGGGAGAGAGCGGGGGAGTGTGTGTGTGCGAGAGAGAGGGAGAGTGTTTGTGGTAGACAGAGGGAGAGTGTGTGTGTGGGAGAGAGAGGAAATTGTGTGTGTCGGAGAGAGAGCGAGAGTGCGCTCATGGGAGAGAGAGGGAGAGTCTAGTTGTGGGGGAGAAGTTGAGAGAGTGTGTGGGAGAGAGCGAGAGTTGAGAGTGTGTGTGGGAGAGAGAGGGAAAGTGTGTGTGGGAGAGAGAGGGAGAGTTTATGTGTGGGAGGGAGAAGGAGAGTGTATGTGTGGGAGAGAAATGGAGAGTGTAAGTGTGGGAGAGAAAGAGACAGTGTATGTGTGTGGGAAACAGAAGGAGAGTGTATGATTGGGAGAGGGAGGGAGAGTGGGTGTGTGGTAGAGAGGGAAAGTTTGTGTGAGGGAGAGAGAGGGAGAGTGTGTGTGGGAGAGGGAGGGAGAGTGTGTGTGTGGGAGAGGGAGGGAGAGTGTGTGTGTGGGAGAGAAAGGGAGTGTGTGTGTGTGGGAGAGAGAGGGAGAGTGTTTGTGGTAGACAGAGGGAGAGTGTGTGTGTGGGAGAGAGAGGGAAAGTGTGTATGTGGGAGAGAGAGGGAGAGTGTGCGTGGGAGAGAGAGGGAGAGTGTGTGTGGGAGAGAGAGGGAGAGTGTGTGTGTGGGACAGAAAGGGAGAGTGCGTATGAGAGAGAGAGAGGGAGTGTATGGGGTAGAGAGAGGGAGAGTGTGTGATTTTGTTTTGGAGAGAGGGAGAGTGTGCATGTGGGAGAGACGGATAGTGTGTGTTTGGGAGAGTATGTGTGGGAGAGGGAGGGAGAGTGTGTGTGAGTGAGATAAAGCGAGAGTGTGTGTGTGAAAGAGAGAGGGAAAGTGTATGGAAGAGATGGAAATGTGTGTGCGGGAGAGAGAGGGAGAGTGCGTTCATGGGAGAGAGAGGGAAAGTGTGTGTGGGAGAGAGATGGAGAATGTATATTTGGGAGAGAGAGTGAGTGAGTGTGTGTGGGAGAGAGAAGGAGAGTGTGTGTGGGAGAGAAAAGGATAGTGTGTGTAGGAGAGACAGTGAGAGTGTAGGTGGGAAAGAGAAGGAGACAGCGTGTGTGGGAGAGAGAGGGAGAGTGTGTGTGTGGGAGAGAGAGGGAAAGTGTCTGGGAGAGATGGAAGTGTGTGTGTTGGGGAGAGAGGGAGAGTGTGTTCATGTGAGACAGAGGGAGAGTGTATGTGTGGGTTAGAGAGGTAGAATGGGTGTGTGGGAGAGAGGGAAAGTTTGTGTATCGGAGAGAGAGGGAGAGTGTGTGTGTGGGAGAGAGAGGTTGAGTGTTTGTGGTAGACACAGGGAGAGTGTGCGTGTGGGAGAGAGAGGGATAGTGTGTGTGGGGGAGAGAGAGGGAGAGTGCGTTCATGGGAGAGAGAGGAAGAGTGTGTGTGGGGGAGAGATGGAGAGTGGCAGTGCGGGAGATAGCGAGATTTTTTAATTGGAGAGAAAGGCAGAGTGTATTAGTGGGAGTGAGAGGGAGATTGCCTGTGTGGGAGAGAGTTGAAGTGTGTGTGTGTGTTGGAGAGAAAGGCAGAGTGTATCAGTGGGAGAGAGAGGGAGAGTGTGCATGTGGGAGAGAGAGGGAGTGTATGGGGGAGAGCGAGGTAAGTGTTTGGTTGTGTGTGGGAGAGAGAGGGATAGTGTGCGTGTGGGAGAGAGGTATAGTGTGCGTGTGGGAGAGAGGGATAGTGTGCGTGTGGGAGAGAGGGATAGTGTGTGTGTGGGAGAGAGAGGGAGAGTGTGTGTGGGAGAGTGAGGGAGAGTGTGTGTGGGAGAGTGAGGGAGAGTGTGTGTGGGAGAGTGAGGGAGAGTGTGTGTGGGAGAGTGAGGGAGAGTGTGTGTGGGAGAGTGAGGGAGAGTGTGTGTGTGGAAGAGTGTGTGTGTGAGAGAGAGGGAGAGTGTGTGTGTGGAAGAATGTGTGTGTGGGAGAGAGAAGGAGAGTGTGTGTGTGTGGGAGATGGAGGGAGTGTGTGTTTGTGGGAAGGGAGGGTGTGTGTGTGTGTGGGAGAGAGAGGGAGATTGTGTGTGGTAGACAGAGGGAGAGTGTGCGTGTGGGAGAGAGAGGGAGAGTGGGTGTGTGGGAGAGAAGGAAAGTTTGTGTGTGGGAGAGAGAGGGAGAGTGTGTGTGGGAGAGGGAGGGAGAGTGTGTGTGGGAGAGGGAAGGAGATTGTGTGTGGGAGAGGGAAGGAGCTTGTGTGTGGGAGAGGGAAGGAGATTGTGTGTGGGAGAGGGAAGGAGATTGTGTGTGGGAGAGAGAGGGAGAGTGTGTGTAGTAGACAGAGGGTGTGTGTGTGGTAGAGAGAGGGTAAGTGTGTGTGTGGGAGAGTGAGAGAAAGCTTCTGGGAGAGAGAGGAAGTGTGTGTGTGGGACAGAGAGGGAATATGCGTTCATGGGAGAGAGATGGAGAGTGTATGCGTGGGAGAGAGAGGGAGAGTGTGTGTGTGGGAGAGAGAGGGAGTGTGTATGTGTGGGAGAGAGAGCGAGAGTGTATGTGTGGGGGAGAAAGGGATAGTGTGCGTGTGGGTGAGAGGGATAGTGTGTGAGTGGGAGAGAGAGGGATAGTGTGTGTGTGGGAGAGAGAGGGAGAGTGTGTGTGTGGGAGAGAGAGGGAGAGTGTGTGTGTGGGAGAGAGAGGGAGAGTGTGTGTGTGTGAGAGAGAGGGGCAGTGTGTGTGTGGAAGAGTGTGTGTGTGGGAGAGAGAGGGAGAGTTTGTGTGTGTGGGAGAGAGAGGGAGAGTGTATGTATGGGAGAGAGAGGGAGAGTGTGTGTGGGAGAGATAGGGAAAGTGTATCTGTGGGAGAGACAGGGAGAATGTATGAGTGGGAGTGAGAGTTAGACTGTGTGTGGCAGAGGGAGGGACAGTGTGTTTGTGGGAGAGTGAGGGAGAGTGTGTGAAAGGAGAGAGAGGGAGATTGTGTGTGGTAGACAGAGGGAGTGTGTGTGTGTCAGAGAGAGAGGGAGAGTGGGTGTGTATGAGAGAGTGAAAGTTTGTGTGTGGGAGAGAGAGGGAGATTGTGTGTGGTAGACAGGGAGAGTGTGTGTGTGGGAGAGAGAGGGAGAGTGGATGTGTGGGAGAGAAGGAAAGTTTGTGTGTTGTAGAGAGAGGGAGAGTGTGTGTGGGAGAGGGAGGGAGAGTGTATGTGGGAGAGCGAAGGAGATTGTGTGTGGGAGAGGGAAGGAGATTGTGTGTGGGAGAGGGAAGGAGATTGTGTGTGGGAGAGGGAGGGAGATGGTGTGTGGGAGAGTGAGGGAGATTGTGTGTGGGAGAGAGAGGGAGAGTGTGTGTAGTAGACAGAGGGAGAGTGTGTGTGTGGTAGAGAGAGGGTAAGTGTGTGTGTGGGAGAGTGAGAGAAGGCTTCTGGGAGAGAGAGGAAGTGTGTGTGTGGGACAGAGAGGGAATGTGCGTTCATGGGAGAGAGATGGAGAGTGTATGCATGGGAGAGAGAGGGAGAGTGTGTGTGTGGGAGAGAGAGGGAGTGTGTATGTGTGGGAGAGAGAGCGAGAGTGTATGTGTGGGAGAGAAAGGGAGAGTGTATGTGTGTGGGAGACAGAAGGAGAGTGTATGTTTGGGAGAGAGAGCGAGAATGTATGTGTGGGGGAGAAAGGGATAGTGTGCGTGTGGGTGAGAGGGATAGTGTGTGAGTGGGAGAGAGAGGGATAGTGTGTGTGTGGGAGAGAGAGGGAGAGTGTGTGTGTGGGAGAGAGAGGGAGAGTGTGTGTGTGTGAGAGAGAGGGGCAGTGTGTGTGTGGAAGAGTGTGTGTGTGGGAGAGAGAGGGAGAGTTTGTGTGTGTGGGAGAGAGAGGGAGAGTGTATGTATGGGAGAGAGAGGGAGAGTGTGTGTGGGAGAGATAGGGAAAGTGTATCTGTGGGAGAGACAGGGAGAATGTATGAGTGGGAGTGAGAGTTAGACTGTGTGTGGCAGAGGGAGGGACAGTGTGTTTGTGGGAGAGCGAGGGAGAGTGTGTGAAAAGAGAGAGAGGGAGATTGTGTGTGGTAGACAGAGGGAGTGTGTGGGTGTCAGAGAGAGAGGGAGAGTGGGTGTGTGTGAGAGATTGAAAGTTTGTGTGTGGGAGAGAGAGGGTTGAGTGTGTGTGGAAGAGGGAGGGAGAGTGTGTTTGGGAGAGAGAGGGAGCATGTGTGTGGTTGGCAGAGGGATAGCATGTTTGTGGAAAAGAGAGGGAAAGTGTGTGTGTGGGAGAGAGAGGGAGAGTGCGGTCATGGGAGAGAGACGGAGAGTGTATGTTTTGGAGAGAGAGGGAGAGTGTGTGTGTGGGAGAGAAAGGGAGAGTGTATGTGTGGGAGAGAGAGTGAGAGTGTATGTGTGGGAGAGGAATGGAGAGTGTATGTGTGTGGGAGACAGAAGGAGAGTGTATGTTTGGCAGAGAGAGGGTGAGTGTTAAATGTGGATGAGAGAGGGAGAGTGGTTGTGCGGGAGAGAGGGAAAGTTTGTGGATGGAAGAGAGAGGGAGAGTGTGTGTTGGAGAGGGAGGGAGAGTGTGTGTCTGGGAGAGAGCGGGAGAGTGTGTGTGTGCGAGAGAGAGGGAGAGTGTTTGTGGTAGACAGAGGGAGAGTGTGTGTGTGGGAGAGAGAGGAAATTGTGTGTGTCGGAGAGAGAGCGAGAGTGCGCTCATGGGAGAGAGAGGGAGAGTCTAGTTGTGGGGGAGAAGTTAAGAGAGTGTGTGGGAGAGAGCGAGAGTTGAGAGTGTGTGTGGGAGAGAGAGGGAAAGTGTGTGTGGGAGAGAGAGGGAGAGTTTATGTGTGGGAGGGAGAAGGAGAGTGTATGTGTGGGAGAGAAATGGAGAGTGTAAGTGTGGGAGAGAAAGGGACAGTGTATGTGTGTGGGAAACAGAAGGAGAGTGTATGATTGGGAGAGGGAGGGAGAGTTGGTGTGTGGTAGAGAGGGAAAGTTTGTGTGTGGGAGAGAGAGGGAGAGTGTGTGTGGGAGAGGGAGGGAGAGTGTGTGTGTGGGAGAGAAAGGGAGTGTGTGTGTGTGGGAGAGAGAGGGAGAGTGTTTGTGGTAGACAGAGGGAGAGTGTGTGTGTGGGAGAGAGAGGGAAAGTGTGCATGTGGGAGAGAGAGGGAGAGTGTGCGTGGGAGAGAGAGGGAGAGTGTGTGTGTGGGACAGAAAGGGAGAGTGTGTATGAGAGAGAGAGAGGGAGTGTATGGGGTAGAGAGAGGGAGAGTGTGTGATTTTGTTTTGGAGAGAGGGAGAGTGTGCATGTGGGAGAGACGGATAGTGTGTGTTTGGGAGAGTATGTGTGGGAGAGGGAGGGAGAGTGTGTGTGTGTGAGATAGAGCGAGAGTGTGTGTGTGAAAGAGAGAGGGAAAGTGTCTGGGAGATATGGAAATGTGTGTGCGGGAGAGAGAGGGAGAGTGCGTTCATGGGAGAGAGAGGGAGAGTGTGTGTGGGGGAGAGATGGTGAGTGTGTGTGGGAGAAAGCGAGAGTTTGTGTGTGGGACAGAAAGGCAGAGTGTATGTGTGGGAGAGAGAGGGAGAGTGTGTATGTGGGAGAGAGAGGGAGAGTGCGCTCATGGGAGAGAGAGGAAGAGTATCTTTCTGGGAGAGAGAGGGACACTGTGTGTGTGGGGGAGAGAGGGAGAGTGGGTTTGTGGGAGAGAGCGAGAGTTTGTGTGTGGGTGATAGAGGGAGAGTGTGTATGGGAGAGAGAAGGAGAGTGTGTGTGGGAGAGAGAGGGAGAGTGTGTGTGGGAGAGAGAGGGAGAGTGTGTGTGTGGGAGAGAAAGGGAGAGTGTGTGTGTGGGAGAGAGAGCGAGAGTGTATGTGTGGGAGAGGAATGGAGAGTGTATGTGTGTGGGAGACAGAAGGAGAGTGTATGTTTGGCAGAGAGAGGGTGAGTGTTAAATCTGGATGAGAGAGGGAGAGTGGGTGTGCGGGAGAGAGGGAAAGTTTGTGGATGGAAGAGAGAGGGAGAGTGTTTGTTGGAGAGGGAGGGAGAGTGTGTGTCTGGGAGAGAGCGGGGGAGTGTGTGTGTGCGAGAGAGAGGGAGAGTGTTTGTGGTAGACAGAGGGAGAGTGTGTGTGTGGGAGAGAGAGGAAATTGTGTGTGTCGGAGAGAGAGCGAGAGTGCGCTCATGGGAGAGAGAGGGAGAGTCTAGTTGTGGGGGAGAAGTTGAGAGAGTGTGTGGGAGAGAGCGAGAGTTGAGAGTGTGTGTGGGAGAGAGAGGGAAAGTGTGTGTGGGAGAGAGAGGGAGAGTTTATGTGTGGGAGGGAGAAGGAGAGTGTATGTGTGGGAGAGAAATGGAGAGTGTAAGTGTGGGAGAGAAAGAGACAGTGTATGTGTGTGGGAAACAGAAGGAGAGTGTATGATTGGGAGAGGGAGGGAGAGTGGGTGTGTGGTAGAGAGGGAAAGTTTGTGTGAGGGAGAGAGAAGGAGAGTGTGTGTGGGAGAGGGAGGGAGAGTGTGTGTGTGGGAGAGGGAGGGAGAGTGTGTGTGTGGGAGAGAAAGGGAGTGTGTGTGTGTGGGAGAGAGAGGGAAAGTGTGTATGTGGGAGAGAGAGGGAGAGTGTGCGTGGGAGAGAGAGGGAGAGTGTGTGTGGGAGAGAGAGGGAGAGTGTGTGTGTGGGACAGAAAGGGAGAGTGCGTATGAGAGAGAGAGGGAGTGTATGGGGTAGAGAGAGGGAGAGTGTGTGATTTTGTTTTGGAGAGAGGGAGAGTGTGCATGTGGGAGAGACGGATAGTGTGTGTTTGGGAGAGTATGTGTGGGAGAGGGAGGGAGAGTGTGTGTGAGTGAGATAAAGCGAGAGTATGTGTGTGAAAGAGAGAGGGAAAGTGTATGGAAGAGATGGAAATGTGTGTGCGGGAGAGAGAGGGAGAGTGCGTTCATGGGAGAGAGAGGGAGAGTGTGTGTGGGGGAGAGATGGTGAGTGTGTGTGGGAGAAAGCGAGAGTTTGTGTGTGGGACAGAAAGGCAGAGTGTATGTGTGGGAGAGAGAGGGAGAGTGTGTATGTGGGAGAGAGAGGGAGAGTGCGCTCATGGGAGAGAGAGGAAGAGTATCTTTCGGGGAGAGAGAGGGACACTGTGTGTGTGGGGGAGAGAGGGAGAGTGGGTTTGTGGGAGAGAGCGAGAGTTTGTGTGTGGGTGATAGAGGGAGAGTGTGTATGGGAGAGAGAAGGAGAGTGTGTGTGGGAGAGAGAGGGAGAGTGTGTATGGGAGAGAGAGGGAGAGTGTGTGTGTGGGAGAGAAAGGGAGAGTGTGTGTGTGGGAGAGAAAGGGAGAGTGTGTGTGTGGGAGAGAAAGGGAGAGTGTGTGTGTGGGAGCGAATGGGAGAGTGTGTATGTGGGTGAGAGAGGGAGTGTATGGGGGAGAGAGAGGGAGAGAGTGTGATTTTGTTTTGGAGAGAGGGAGAGTGTGCGTGTGGGAGAGAGGGAGAGTGTGTGTGTTGGAGAGAGAGGGAGAGTCTGTGTGGGAGAGAGAGGGAGAGTGTGTGTGGCAGAGAGATGGAGAGTATGTGTGTGGGAGAAAATGTGAGTATGTGTGTGGGAGAGAGAGGCAGAGTGTATGTGTGGGAGCGAGGGAGAGTGGGTGTTTTGGAGAGAGAGGTAGAGTGTGTGTGTTGGAGAGAAAGGCAGAGTGTATGTGTTGGAGAGAAAGGGAGAGTGTGTATGAGGGAGAGAGAGGGAGTGTATGGGGTAGAGAGAGGGAGGGTGTGTGATTTTGTTTTGGAGAGAGGGAGAGTGTGCGTGTTGGAGAGACGGATAGTGTGTGTGTGGGAGAGAGAGGGAGAGTTTGTGTGGGAGCGGGAGGGAGAGTGTGTTTCGGAGAGGGAGGGAGAGTGTGTGTGGGAGAGAGAGGGAGAGAGTGTGTGGGAGAGAGAGGGAGAGAGTGTGTGGGAGAGAGAGGGAGAGTGTGTATGGGAGAGAGAGGGAGAGTGTGTGTGTGTGCGATAGAGCGAGAGTGTGTGTGTGGAAGAGAGAGGGAAAGTGTCTGGGAGAGATGGAAGTGTGTGTGTGGGAGAGAGAGGGAGAGTGTGTTTATGGGAGAGAG
This sequence comes from Carcharodon carcharias, assembly GCF_017639515.1. NCBI lineage: Eukaryota > Metazoa > Chordata > Chondrichthyes > Lamniformes > Lamnidae > Carcharodon > Carcharodon carcharias. The sequence continues at coordinate 36,515,450 of NC_054482.1, read as the reverse complement.
AGGGAGAGTGTGTGTGGGGGAGAGATTGTGAGTTTGTGTGGGAAAAAGCAAGAGTTTGTGTGTGTGAGAGGAAGGCAGAGTGTATGTGTGGGAGAGCGAGGGAGAGTGTGTATGTGGGAGAGAGAGGGAGAGTGCGATCATGGGAGAGAGAGGAAGAGTCTATTTGTGGGAGAGTGAGGGACACTGTGTGTGTGGGGGAGAGATGGAGAGTGGGTGTGTGGGAGAGACCGAGAGTTTGTGTGTGGGTGATAGAGGGAGCTTGTGTGTGGGAGAGAGAGGGAGAGTGTGTGTGGGATTGAGAGGGAGAGTGTGTGTATGGGAGAGAAAGGGAGAGTGTGTGTGTGGAGCGAAAGGGAGAGTGTGTATGTGGGAGAGAGAGGGAGTGTATGGGGGAGAGAGGGAGAGAGAGTGTGATATTGTTTTGGAGAGAGGGAGAGTGTGCGTGTGGGAGAGAGGGTTAGTGTGTGTTGGATTGAGAGGGAGAGTGTGTGTGGGAGAAAGAGGGAGAGTGTGTGTTGGAGAGAGAGGGAGAATGTGTGTGGGAGAGAGAGGGAGAGTGTGTGTGGGAGAGATAGAGGGAGAGTGTGTGGGAGAGATAGAGGGAGAGTGTGTGTGGGAGAGATAGAGGGAGAGTGTGTGTGTGCAAAAAAGAGGGAATGTGTCTGGGAGAGATGGAAGTGTGTGTGTGGGAGAGACAGTGAGAGTGTGTATGTGGGAGAGAGAAGGAGTGTATGGGGGAGAGCAAGGGAAGTGTGCGGTTGTGTGTGGGAGAGAGAGTGAGTCTGTGCATGTGGGAGAGAGGGTTAGTGTGCGTGTGGGAGAGAGGGATAGTGTGTGTGTGGGAGATTGAGGGAGAGTGTGTGTGGGGGAGAGATGGAGATTGTGTGTGTGGGAGAAAACGTGAGTTTGTGTGGGAGACAGAGGGAGAGTGGGTATTTGGGAGAAAGAGATAGAGTGTGTGTGTTGGAGAGAAAGGCAGAGTGTATGTGTGGGAGAGAGAGGGAGAGTGTGTATGTGGGAGAGAGAAGGAGTGTATGGGGGAGAGCAAGGGAAGTGTGCGGTTGTGTGTGGGAGAGAGAGGGAGTCTGTGCATGTGGGAGAGAGGGTTAGTGTGCGTGTGGGAGAGAGGGATAGTGTGTGTGTGGGAGAGAGAGGGAAAGTGTGTGTGTGGGAGAGAGAGGGAGAGTGTGTGTGGGAGAGTGAAGAAGAGTATGTGTGGGAGAGAGAGGGGCAGTGTGTGTGTGTCGGAGAGAGAGGGAGAGTGTATGTGTGGGAGAGAGAGGCAGAGTGTGTGTGGGTGAGCGAGTGATAGTGTGTGTGGGAGAGAGAGGGAGAGTGCATCCGTGGGAGTGACAGGGAGAATGTATGAGTGGGAGTGAGAGGGAGACTGTATGTGGGAGAGGGAGGGAGAGTGTGTTTGTGGGATAGAGAAGGTGTGTATGGGGCAGAGCGAGGTAAGTGTGTGGTTGTGTGTGGGAGAGAGAGGGAGTCTGTGCATGTGGGAGAGAGGGATAGTGTGCATGTGGGAGAGAGGGATAGTGTGTGTGTGGGAGACAGAGGGATAGTGTGTGTGTGGGAGAGAGAGGGAGAGTGTGTGTGGGGGAGAGATTGTGAGTTTGTGTGGGAAAAAGCAAGAGTTTGTGTGTGTGAGAGGAAGGCAGAGTGTATGTGTGGGAGAGCGAGGGAGAGTGTGTATGTGGGAGAGAGAGGGAGAGTGCGATCATGGGAGAGAGAGGAAGAGTCTATTTGTGGGAGAGTGAGGGACACTGTGTGTGTGGGGGAGAGATGGAGAGTGGGTGTGTGGGAGAGACCGAGAGTTTGTGTGTGGGTGATAGAGGGAGCTTGTGTGTGGGAGAGAGAGGGAGAGTGTGTGTGGGATTGAGAGGGAGAGTGTGTGTATGGGAGAGAAAGGGAGAGTGTGTGTGTGGAGCAAAAGGGAGAGTGTGTATGTGGGAGAGAGAGGGAGTGTATGGGGGAGAGAGAGGGAGAGAGTGTGATATTGTTTTGGAGAGAGGGAGAGTGTGCGTGTGGGAGAGAGGGTTAGTGTGTGTGTTGGATTGAGAGGGAGAGTGTGTGTGGGAGAGAGAGGGAGAGTGTGTGTTGGAGAGAGAGGGAGAATGTGTGTGGGAGAGAGAGGGAGAGTGTGTGTGGGAGAGATAGAGGGAGAGTGTGTAGGAGAGATAGAGGGAGAGTGTGTGTGGGAGAGATAGAGGGAGAGTGTGTGTGTGCAAAAAAGAGGGAATGTGTCTGGGAGAGATGGAAGTGTGTGTGTGGGAGAGACAGTGAGAGTGAGTATGTGGGAGAGAGAAGGAGTGTATGGGGGAGAGCAAGGGAAGTGTGCGGTTGTGTGTGGGAGAGAGAGGGAGTCTGTGCATGTGGGAGAGAGGGTTAGTGTGCGTGTGGGAGAGAGCGATAGTGTGTGTGTGGGAGAGAGAGGGAGAGTGTGTGTGGGGGAGAGATGGAGATTGTGTGTGTGGGAGAAAACGTGAGTTTGTGTGTGGGAGAGAAAGGCAGAGTGTTTGTGTGGGAGACAGAGGGAGAGTGGGTATTTGGGAGAAAAAGATAGAGTGTGTGTGTTGGAGAGAAAGGCAGAGTGTATGTGTGGGAGAGAGAGGGAGAGTGTGTATGTGGGAGAGAGAAGGAGTGTATGGGGGAGAGCAAGGGAAGTTTGCGGTTGTGTGTGGGAGAGAGAGGGAGTCTGTGCATGTGGGAGAGAGGGTTAGTGTGCGTGTGGGAGAGAGGGATAGTGTGTGTGTGGGAGAGAGAGGGAGTGTGTGTGTGTGTGAGAGAGAGGGGCAGTGTGTGTGTGTCGGAGAGAGAGGGAGAGTGTATGCGTTGGAGAGAGAGGCAGAGTGTGTGTGGGTGAGCGAGTGATAGTGTGTGTGGGAGAGAGAGGGAGAGTGCATCCGTGGGAGTGACAGGGAGAATGTATGAGTGGGAGTGAGAGGGAGACTGTATGTGGGAGAGGGAGGGAGAGTGTGTTTGTGGGATAGAGAAGGTGTGTATGGGGCAGAGCGAGGTAAGTGTGTGGTTGTCTGTGGGAGAGAGAGGGAGTCTGTGCATGTGGGAGAGAGGGATAGTGTGCGTGTGGGAGAGAGGGATAGTGTGTGTGTGGGAGACAGAGGGATAGTGTGTGTGTGGGAGAGAGAGGGAGAGTGTGTGGGAGAGAGAGGGAGAGTTTGTGTGTGCAAGAAAGAGGGAAAGTGTCTGGGAGAGATGGAAGTGTGTGTGTGGGAGAGAGAGGGAGAGTGCGTTCATGGGAGAGAGAGGGAGAGTGCGTTCATGGGAGAGAGAGGGAGAGTGTGTGTGGGGGAGAGACGGAGAGTGTGTTTGGGGGAGAAAATGTGAGTTTGTGTGTGGGCGAGAAAGGCAGAGTGTATGTGTGGGAGAGAGAGGGAGTGTGTGTATGTGGGAGAGAGAAGGAGTGTATGGGGGAGAGCGAGGGAAGTGTGTGGTTGTTTGTGGGAGAGAGAGGAAGTTTGTGTGTGTGAGAGAGAGAGATAGTGTGTGTGTGGGAGAGAGAGGGAGAGTGTGTGTGTGTGAGAGAGAGGGGCAGTGGGTGTGTGGAAGAGTGTGTGTGTGGGAGAGAGAGGGAGAGTGTGTGTGTGTGGGAGTGAGAGGGAGACTGTGTGTGGGAGAGGGAGGGACACTGTGTTTGTGGGAGAGGGAGGGAGAGTGTGCGTGGTAGACAGAGGGAGAGTGTGTGTGTTGGAGAGAGAGGGAGAGTGTGTGTGGGAGATTGAGGGAGAGTGTGCGTGGGAGAGGGAGGGAGAGTGTGTGTGGGAGAGAGAGGGAGAGAGTGTGTGGTAGACAGAGGGCGAATGTGTGTGTGGTGGAGAGAGGGAAAGTGTGTGTGTGGGAGAGAGAGAGAAAGTTTCTGGGAGAGAGAGAAAGTGTGTGTGTGGGAGAGAGAGGGAGAGTGCGTTCATGGGAGAGAGAGGGAGAGTGCGTTCATGGGAGAGAGAGGGAGAGTGTGT
>NC_054482.1:35493152-35611273 GCF_017639515.1 Carcharodon carcharias | reverse complement strand
GTGTAGCACTCTCTGCGTTCGTCATGTTGCATTCTCTGTATCAATCGTGTCGCACTCTCTGTAATTGTTGTGTGGCACTCTCTGCATTAGTCAGGTATTACTCTCTGGATCTGTCATGTAGCACTCTCTATATCATTCAAGTAGCACAATCTGTATTAGTCGCGTGGCACTCTCTGTATCAGTCATGTGGCACTCTCTGTATCAGTCGTATATCCTTCTCTAAATCAGTCGTGTGGCACTCTCTCTATCAGTCACGTAGCACTCTCTGCATCATTCGTGTATCATTCTCTGTATCAGTCGTGTAGCACTCGGCTTATCAGTCGCGTGGCAGTTCCTGCATTAGTCCTGTAGCAGTCTCTGTATCACTCATGTGGCAATCTCTATGTCAGTCGTGAGGCACTCTCTGTATCAGTCGTGTAGCACTCTCTATATTAGTCATGTGGCACTCTCCGCATTAGTCAGGTATTACTTTTGTATTAGTCGTGTAGCACTCTCTGTATCCGTCGTGTAGCACTCTCTGTATCATTCGTGTGTCACTCTCTGTATCAGTAATGTAGCACACTCTGTATCAAGCGTGAAGCACTCTCTGTATCAGTCGTGTAGCACTCTCTGTATCTGTTGTGTGGCATTCTCTTTATCAGTCGTGTGGCACTCTCTGTATCATTCACGTAGCACTCTCTGTATCAATCGTCTAGCACTCTCTCTATCGGTCGTGTGGCACAATCTGCATTATTCAGGTATCACTCTCTGTATCAGTCGTTTAGCACTCCCAATATCAGTCATGTACCTCTCTTTGTATCAGTCGTGTGGCACTCGGCTTATCAGTCGCGTGGCAGTCTCTGCATTAGTCCTGTAGCAGTCTCTGTATCACTCATGTGGCACTCTCTAAATCAGTCGTGAGGCACTCTCTGTATCAGTTGTGTTGCACTCTCTATATCAGTCGTGTAGCACTCTCTGTATCAGTCGTGAGGCACTCTCTGTATCTGTCATGTGGCAATCTCTTTATCAGCCCTGTAGCACTCACTGTATCAGTCGTGTGGCACTCTCTGCATCAGTCATGTAGCACTCTCTTTATCAGTCATGTAGCACTCTCTATATCAGAAGTGTACAACTCTCTGTATCAGTCGTGTGGCACTCTCTGTCTCAGTCGTGTAGCACTCTCTATATCAATTGTGTAGTACTCTCTGTATCAGTCGTGTGGCACTCTCTGTATCTGTCATGTGGCACTCTCCTTGTCAGTCGTGTAGCACTCTCAGCATTCGTCATGTTGCACTCGCTGTATCAATCATGTAGCACTCTCTATATCAGTCATGTGGCACTCTCTGCATTAGTCAGGTATTACTCTTTGTATTAGTCGTGTAGCACTCTCTTTATCCTTCGTGTAGCACTCTCTCTATCATTCCTGTGGCACTATCTTTATCAGTAATGTAGCACTCTCTGTATCAATCGTGTAGCACTCTCTGTTTCAGTCATTTTGTATTCTCTGTATCAGTCGTGTAACAGTTTCGGTATCAGACATGTAGCACTGTCTTCATCACTTGCATGTCAGTCTCTGCATTAGTCATGTGGCAATCTCTTTTTCAGTCATATAGCACCCTCTATACCATGCGGGTAGCACTCTCTGTATTAGTCATGTAGCACTCTCTGTAGTAGTCATGTAGCACTCTTTGTATCAGTCATGTGGCACTCTCCTTGTCAGTCGTGTAGCACTCTCAGCATTCGTCATGTTGCACTCGCTGTATCAATCGTGTAGCACTCTCTATGTCAGTCATGTGGCACTCTCTGCATTAGTCAGGTATTACTCTTTGTATTAGTCATGTAGCACTCTCTTTATCAAGCGTGTAGCACCCTCTGTGTCAGTTGTGGAGCACTCTCTGTATCTGTCATGTGGCATTCTCTGTATCAGTCATGTGGCACTCTCTGTATCAGTCGTGTAGCACTCTCTGTATCAGTCTTGTAGCACTCTCTGTATCAGTCGTGTGGCATTCTCTGTATCAGTCGTGTAGCACTCTCTGTATCAGTCGTCTTGCACTCTCCCTATCAGTCGTGTGGCACACTCTGCATTAGTCAGGTATCACTCTCTGTATCAGTCGTGTAGCACTCCCAATATCAGTCATGTAGCACTCTTTGTATCAGTCGTGTGGCACGAACTGTATCAGTCATGTGGCACTCCCAATATCAGTCATGTAACACTCTCTTTATCAGTCGTGTGGCATTAACTGTATCAGTCATGTAGCACTCTCTGTGTCAGTCGTGTAGCACTCTCTGCATTAGTCATGTGGCACTCGCTGTATCAGTCGTGTAGCACTCTCTGTAACTGTTGTGTGGCACTCTCTGCATTAGTCAGGTATTACTCTCTGTATCTGTCATGTAGCACTCTCTATATCATTCGAGTAGCACTATCTGTATTAGTCGCGTGGCACTCTCTGTATCAGTCATGTGGCACTCTCTGTATCAGTCGTGTAGGATTCTCTGTATCAGTCGTGTGGCACTCACTGTTTCTGTCATGTGGCACTCTCTGTATCAGTCGTATATCCTTCTCTGAATCAGTCGTGTGGCACTCTCTCTATCAGTCACGTAGCACTCTCTGCATCAGTCGTGTTTCATTCTCTGTATCAGTTTTGTAGCACTCGGCTTATCAGTCGCGTGGCAGTCCCTGCATTAGTCCTGTAGCAGTCTCTGTATCACTCATGTGGCAATCTCTATGTCAGTCGTGAGGCACTCTCTGTATCAGTCGTGTAGCACTCTCTATATCAGTCATGTGGCACTCTCCGCATTAGTCAGGTATTACTCTTTGTATTAGTCGTGTAGCACTCTCTGTATCCGTCGTGTAGCACTCTCTGTATCATTCGTGTGTCACTCTCTGTATCAGTAATGTAGAACTCTCTGTATCAAGCGTGAAGCACTCTCTGTATCAGTCGTGTAGCACTCTCTGTATCTGTCATGTGGCATTCTCTGTATCAGTCGTGTGGCACTCTCTGTATCTTTCGTGTAGCACTCTTTGTATCAGTCGTCTTGCACTCTCTCTATCAGTCGTGTGGCACACTCTGCATTATTCAGGTATCACTCTCTGTATCAGTCGTGTAGCACTCTCTGTATCTGTCATGTGGCATTCTATGTATCAGTCGTGTGGCATTCTCTGTATCAGTCATGTGGCATTCTCTGTATCAGTCGTCTAGCAATCTCTTTATCAGTCGTGAAGCACACTCTGCATTAGTCAGGTATCGATCTCTGTATCAGTCATGTAGTACTCCCAATATCAGTCATGTAACACTCTTTTTATCAGTCGTGTTGCACTAACTGTATCAGTCACGTGGCAATCTCTGTTTCAGTCGTGTAGCACTCTCTGCATTAGTCATGTGGCACTCTATTTATCAATCGTGTAGCACTCTCTGTAACTGTTGTGTGGCACTCTCTGCATTAGTCAGGTATTACTCTCTGGATCTGTGATGTAGCAGTCTCTATATCATTCGAGTAGCACTATCTGTATTAGTCGCGTGGCACTCTCTGCATCAGTCATGTGGCACTCTCTTTATCAGCGTGTAGCACTCTCTATAACTGTTGTGTGACAATCTCTCCATTAGTCAGGTATTACTCTCTGTATCTGTCATGTAGCACTCTCTATATCGTTCGAGTAGCACTATCTGTATTAGTCGTGTGGCACTCTCTGTATCAGTCATGTGGCACTCTCTGTATCAGTCATGTTGCATTCTCCGTATCAGTCGTGTGGCACTCACTGTATATGTCATGTGGCACTCTCTGTATCAGTCGTATATCCTTCTCTGAATGAGTCATGTGGCTCTCTCTCTATCAGTCATGTAGCACTCTCTGCATCATTTGTGTATCACTCTCTGTATCAGTCGTGTAGCACTCGGCTTATCAGTCACGTGGCAGTCTCTGCATTAGTCCTGTAGCAATCTCTGTATCACTCATGTGGCAATCTCTATGTCAGTTGTGAGGCACTCTCTGTATCAGTCGTGTAGCACTCTCTATATCAGCCGTGTAGCACTCTCTGTATCAGTCGTGTGGCACTCTCTGTATCAGTCATGTGGCACTCTCTGTATCAGCCCTGTAGCACTCTCTGTATCAGTCGTGTGGAACTCTTTCCATCAGTCGTGTAGCACCCTCTTTATCAGTTGTGTAGCACTCTCTATATCAATTCTGTAGTACTCTCTGTATCAGTCGTGTGGCACTCTCTGTATCTGTCATGTAGCACTTTGTATCAGTCATGTAGCACTCTCTATATCAATCGTGTAGCACTCTCTGTTTCAGTCATTTTGTATTCTCTGTATCAGTCGTGTAACAGTTTCGGTATCAGACATGTAGCACTGTCTTCATCACTTGCATGGCAGTCTCTGCATTAGTCATGTGGCAATCTCTTTTTCAGTCATATAGCACCCTCTATACCATGCGGGTAGCACTCTCTGTATTAGTCATGTAGCACTCTCTGTAGTAGTCATGTAGCACTCTTTGTATCAGTCATGTGGCACTCTCCTTGTCAGTCGTGTAGCACTCTCAGCATTCGTCATGTTGCACTCGCTGTATCAATCGTGTAGCACTCTCTATGTCAGTCATGTGGCACTCTCTGCATTAGTCAGGTATTACTCTTTGTATTAGTCATGTAGCACTCTCTTTATCAAGCGTGTAGCACCCTCTGTGTCAGTTGTGGAGCACTCTCTGTATCTGTCATGTGGCATTCTCTGTATCAGTCATGTGGCACTCTCTGTATCAGTCGTGTAGCACTCTCTGTATCAGTCTTGTAGCACTCTCTGTATCAGTCGTGTGGCATTCTCTGTATCAGTCGTGTAGCACTCTCTGTATCAGTCGTCTTGCACTCTCCCTATCAGTCGTGTGGCACACTCTGCATTAGTCAGGTATCACTCTCTGTATCAGTCGTGTAGCACTCCCAATATCAGTCATGTAGCACTCTTTGTATCAGTCGTGTGGCACGAACTGTATCAGTCATGTGGCACTCTCTGGCTCAGTCGTGTAGCACTCTCTGCGTTCGTCATGTTGCATTCTCTGTATCAATCGTGTCGCACTCTCTGTAATTGTTGTGTGGCACTCTCTGCATTAGTCAGGTATTACTCTCTGGATCTGTCATGTAGCACTCTCTATATCATTCAAGTAGCACAATCTGTATTAGTCGCATGGCACTCTCTGTATCAGTCATGTGGCACTCTCTGTATCAGTCGTATATCCTTCTCTAAATCAGTCGTGTGGCACTCTCTCTATCAGTCACGTAGCACTCTCTGCATCATTCGTGTATCATTCTCTGTATCAGTCGTGTAGCACTCGGCTTATCAGTCGCGTGGCAGTTCCTGCATTAGTCCTGTAGCAGTCTCTGTATCACTCATGTGGCAATCTCTATGTCAGTCGTGAGGCACTCTCTGTATCAGTCGTGTAGCACTCTCTATATTAGTCATGTGGCACTCTCCGCATTAGTCAGGTATTACTTTTGTATTAGTCGTGTAGCACTCTCTGTATCCGTCGTGTAGCACTCTCTGTATCATTCGTGTGTCACTCTCTGTATCAGTAATGTAGCACACTCTGTATCAAGCGTGAAGCACTCTCTGTATCAGTCGTGTAGCACTCTCTGTATCTGTTGTGTGGCATTCTCTTTATCAGTCGTGTGGCACTCTCTGTATCATTCACGTAGCACTCTCTGTATCAATCGTCTAGCACTCTATCAGTCGTGTGGCACAATCTGCATTATTCAGGTATCACTCTCTGTATCAGTCGTTTAGCACTCCCAATATCAGTCATGTACCTCTCTTTGTATCAGTCGTGTGGCACTCGGCTTATCAGTCGCGTGGCAGTCTCTGCATTAGTCCTGTAGCAGTCTCTGTATCACTCATGTGGCACTCTCTAAATCAGTCGTGAGGCACTCTCTGTATCAGTTGTGTTGCACTCTCTATATCAGTCGTGTAGCACTCTCTGTATCAGTCGTGAGGCACTCTCTGTATCTGTCATGTGGCAATCTCTTTATCAGCCCTGTAGCACTCACTGTATCAGTCGTGTGGCACTCTCTGCATCAGTCATGTAGCACTCTCTTTATCAGTCATGTAGCACTCTCTATATCAGAAGTGTACTACTCTCTGTATCAGTCGTGTGGCACTCTCTGTCTCAGTCGTGTAGCACTCTCTATATCAATTGTGTAGTACTCTCTGTATCAGTCGTGTGGCACTCTCTGTATCTGTCATGTGGCACTCTCCTTGTCAGTCGTGTAGCACTCTCAGCATTCGTCATGTTGCACTCGCTGTATCAATCATGTAGCACTCTCTATATCAGTCATGTGGCACTCTCTGCATTAGTCAGGTATTACTCTTTGTATTAGTCGTGTAGCACTCTCTTTATCCTTCATGTAGCACTCTCTCTATCATTCCTGTGGCACTATCTTTATCAGTAATGTAGCACTCTCTGTATCAAGCGTGTAGCACTCTCTGTGTCAGTTGTGGAGCACTCTCTGTATCTGTCATGTGGCATTCTCTGTATCAGTCATGTGGCAGTCTCTGTATCAGTCGTGTAGCACTCTCTCTCTCAGTCGTGTGGCACACTCTGCATTATTCAGGTATCTCTCTCTGTATCAGTCATGTAACACTCCCAATATCAGTCATGTAGCACTCTTTGTATCAGTCGTGTGGCACTAACTGTATCAATCATGTGGCACTCTCTGGCTCAGTCGTGTAGCACTCTCTGCGTTCGTCATGTTGCATTCTCTGTATCAATCGTGTCACACTCTCTGTTATTGTTGTGTGGCACTCTCTGCATTAGTCAGGTATTACTCTCTGGATCTGTCATGTAGCACTCTCTATATCATTCAACTAGCACAATCTGTATTAGTCGCGTGGCACTCTCTGAATCAGTCATGTGGCACTCTCTCTATCAGTCACGTAGCACTCTGCATCATTCGTGTATCATTCTCTGTATCAGTCGTGTAGCACTCGGCTTATCAGTCGCGTGGCAGTCCCTGCATTAGTCCTGTAGCAGTCTCTGTATCACTCATGTGGCAATCTCTATGTCAGTCGTGAGGCACTCTCTGTATCAGTCGTGTAGCACTCTCTATATTAGTCATGTGGCACTCTCCGCATTAGTCAGGTATTACTTTTGTATTAGTCGTGTAGCACTCTCTGTATCCGTCGTGTAGCACTCTCTGTATCATTCGTGTGTCACTCTCTGTATCAGTAATGTAGCACACTCTGTATCAAGCGTGAAGCACTCTCTGTATCAGTCGTTAGCACTCTCTGTATCTGTTGTGTGGCATTCTCTTTATCAGTCGTGTGGCACTCTCTGTATCAATCGTCTAGCACTCTCTCTATCAGTCGTGTGGCACAATCTGCATTATTCAGGTATCACTCTCTGTATCAGTCGTTTAGCACTCCCAGTATCAGTCACGTACCTCTCTTTGTATCAGTCGTGTGGCACTCGGCTTATCAGTCGCGTGGCAGTGTCTCCATTAGTCCTGTAGCAGTCTCTGTATCACTCATGTGGCACTCTCTAAATCAGTCGTGAGGCACTCTCTGTATCAGTTGTGTTGCACTCTCTATATCAGTCGTGTAGCACTCTCTGTATCAGTCATGAGGCACTCTCTGTATCTGTCATGTGGCAATCTCTTTATCAGCCCTGTAGCACTCACTGCATCAGTCATGTAGCACTCTCTTTATCAGTCATGTAGCACTCTCTATATCAGAAGTGTACTACTCTCTGTATCAGTCGTGTGGCACTCTCTGTCTCAGTCATGTAGCACTCTCTATATCAGTTGTGTAGTACTCTCTGTATCAGTCGTGTGGCACTCTCTGTATCTGTCATGTGGCACTCTCCTTGTCAGTCGTGTAGCACTCTCAGCATTCGTCATGTTGCACTTGCTGTATCAATCATGTAGCACTCTCTATATCAGTCATGTGGCACTCTCTGCATTAGTCAGGTATTACTCTTTGTATTAGTCGTGTAGCACTCTCTTTATCCTTCGTGTAGCACTCTCTCTATCATTCCTGTGGCACTCTCTTTATCAGTAATGTAGCACTCTCTGTATCAAGCGTGTAGCACTCTCTGTGTCAGTTGTGGAGCACTCTCTGTATCTGTCATGTGGCATTCTCTGTATCAGTCATGTGGCAGTCTCTGTATCAGTCGTGTAGCACTCTCTCTCTCAGTCGTGTGGCACACTCTGCATTATTCAGGTATCTCTCTCTGTATCAGTCATGTAACACTCCCAATATCAGTCATGTAGCGCTCTTTGTATCAGTCGTGTGGCACTAACTGTATCAGTCATGTGGCACTCTCTGCCTCAGTCGTGTAGCACTCTCTGCGTTCGTCATGTTGCATTCTCTGTATCAATCGTGTCGCACTCTCTGTTATTGTTGTGTGGCACTCTCTGCATTAGTCAGGTATTACTCTCTGGATCTGTCATGTAGCACTCTCTATATCATTCAACTAGCACAATCTGTATTAGTCGCGTGGCACTCTCTGTATCAGTCATGTGGCACTCTCTGTATCAGTCGTATATACTTCTCTGAATCAGTCATGTGGCACTCTCTCTATCAGTCACGTAGCACTCTGCATCATTCGTGTATCATTCTCTGTATCAGTCGTGTAGCACTCGGCTTATCAGTCGCGTGGCAGTCCCTGCATTAGTCCTGTAGCAGTCTCTGTATCACTCATGTGGCAATCTCTATGTCAGTCGTGAGGCACTCTCTGTATCAGTCATGTAGCACTTTCTATATCAGTCATGTGACACTCTCCGCATTAGTCAGGTATTACTTTTGTATTAGTCGTGTAGCACTCTCTGTATCCGTCGTGTAGCACTCTCTGTATCATTCGTGTGTCACTCTCTGTATCAGTAATGTAGCACACTCTGTATCAAGCATGAAGCACTCTCTGTATCAGTCGTGTAGCACTCTCTGTATCTGTTGTGTGGCATTCTCTGTATCAGTCGTGTGGCACTCTCCGTATTAGTCAGGTATTATTCTTTGTATTAGTCGTGTAGCACTCTCTGTGTCCGTCGTGCAGCATTCTCTGTATCATTCATGTGTCACTCTATATCAGTAATGTAGCACTCTCTGTATCTGTCCTGTGGCATTCTCTGTATCAGTCGTGTGGCACTCTCTGTATCATTCGTGTAGCACTCTCCGTATCAGTCGTCTTGCAATCTCTCTATCAGTCGTGTGGCACACTCTGCATTATTCAGGTATCACTCTCTGTATCTGTCATGTAGCACTCCCAATATCAGTCATGTAGCTCTCTTTGTATCAGTCGTGTGGCACTCGGCCTATCAGTCGCGTGGCAGTCTCTGCATTAGTCCTGTAGCAGTCTCTGTATCACTCATGTGGCACTCTCGAAATCAGTCGTGAGGCACTCTCTGTATCAGTCGTGTAACACTCTCTGCATCAGTCGTGTGGCACTCTCTGTATCTGTCATGTGGCAATCTCTTTATCAGCCCTGTAGCACTCTCTGTATTAGTCGTGTGGCACTCTCTGCATCAGTCATGTAGCACTCTCTTTATCACTCATGTAGCACTCTCTATATCAGTTGTCTAGTACTCTCTGTATCAGTCGTGTGGCACTCTCTGTTTCAGTCATTTGGTATTCTCTGTATCAGTCGTGTAGCACTTTCTGTATCAGTCATGTAACACTCCCAATATCAGTCATGTAGCACTCTTTGTATCAGTCGTGTGGCACGAACTGTATCAGTCATGTGGCACTCTCTGCCTCAGTCGTGTAGCACTCTGCGTTCGTCATGTTGCATTCTCTGTATCAATCATGTCGCGCTCTCTGTAATTTTTGTGTGGCACTCTCTGCATTAGTCAGGTATTACTCTCTGGATCTGTCATGTAGCACTCTCTATATTATTCAAGTAGCACAATCTGTATTAGTCGCGTGGCACTCTCTGTATCAGTCATGTGGCACTCTCTGTATCAGTCGTATATCCTTCTCTGAATCAGTCGTGTGGCACTCTCTCTATCAGTCACGTAGCATTCTCTGCATCATTCGTGTATCATTCTCTGTATCAGTCGTGTAGCACTCGGCTTATCAGTCGCGTGGCAGTCCCTGCATTAGTCCTGTAGCAGTCTCTGTATCACTCATGTGGCAATCTCTATGTCAGTCGTGAGGCACTCTCTGTATCAGTCGTGTAGCACTCTCTATATCAGTCATGTGCCACTCTCCGCATTAGTCAGGTATTACTTTTGTATTAGTCGTGTAGCACTCTCTGTATCCATCGTGTAGCACTCTCTGTATCATTCGTGTGTCACTCTCTGTATCAGTAATGTAGCACACTCTGTATCAAGCGTGAAGCACCCTCTGTATCAGTCGTGTAGCAATCTCTGTATCTGTTGTGTGGCATTCTCTGTATCAGTCGTGTGGCACTCTCTGTATCATTCATGTAGCACTCTCTGTATCAATCGTCTAGCACTCTCTCTATCAGTCGTGTGGCACAATCTGCATTATTCAGGTATCACTCTCTGTATCAGTCGTTTAGCACTCCCAATATTAGTCATGTAGCACTCTTTGTATCAGTCGTGTGGCACTCGGCTTATCAGTCGCGTGGCAGTGTCTCCATTAGTCCTGTAGCAATCTGTATCACTCATGTGGCACTCTCTAAATCAGTCGTGAGGCACTCTCTGTATCAATCGTGTAGCACTCTCTATATCAGTCGTGTAGCACTCTCTGTATCAGTCATGAGGCACTCTCTGTATCTGTCATGTGGCAATCTCTTTATCAGCCCTGTAGCACTCACTGTATCAGTCATGTGGCACTCTCTGCATCAGTCATGTAGCACTCTCTTTATCAGTCATGTAGCACTCTCTATATCAGAAGTGTACTACTCTCTGTATCAGTCGTGTGGCACTCTCTGTCTCAGTCGTGTAGCACTCTCTATATCAGTTGTGCAGTACTCTCTGTATCAGTCATGTGGCACTCTCTGTATCTGTCATGTGGCACTCTCCTTGTCAGTCGTGTAGCACTCTCAGCATTCGTCATGTTGCACTCGCTGTATCAATCATGTAGCACTCTCTACATCAGTCGTGTGGCACTCTCTGCATTAGTCAGGTATTACTCTTTGTATTAGTCGTGTAGCACTCGCTTTATCCATCGTGTAGCACTCTCTCTATCATTCATGTGGCACTCTCTGTATCAGTAATGTAGCACTCTCTGTATCAAGTGTGTAGCACTCTCTGTGTCAGTTGTGGAGCACTCTCTGTATCTGTCATGTGGCATTCTCTGTATCAGTCATGTGGCACTCTCTGTATCAGTCATGTAGCACTCTCTGTATCAGTCTTGTAGCACTCTCTGTATCAGTCGTGTGGCATTCTCTGTACCAGTCGTGTAGCACTCTCTGTATCAGTCGTCTTGCACTCTCTCTATCAGTAGTGTGGCACACTGTGCATTAGTCAGGTATCACTATCTGTATCAGTCGTGTAGCACTCGGCTTATCAGTCGCGTGGCAGTCTCTGCATTAGTCCTGTAGCAGTCTCTGTATCACTCATGTGGCAATCTCTATGTCAGTCGTGAGGCACTCTCTATATCAGTCGTGTAGCACTCTCTATATCAGTCATGTGGCACTCTCCGTATTAGTCAGGTATTATTCTTTGTATTAGTCGTGTAGCACTCTCTGTATCCGTCGTGTAGCATTCTCTGTGTCATTCGTGGGTCACTCTCTGTATCAGTAATGTAGCACTCTCTGTATCAAGCGTGAAGCACTCTCTGTATCAGTCGTGTAGCACTCTCTGTATCTGTCCTGTGGCATTCTCTGTATCAGTCGTGTGGCACTCTCTGTATCATTCGTGTAGCACTCTGTATCAGTCGACTTGCACTCTCTCTATCAGTAGTGTGGCACACTCTGCATTATTCAGGTATCACTCTCTGTATCAGTCATGTAGCACTCCCAATATCAGTCATGTAGCTCTCTTTGTATCAGTCGTGTGGCACTCGGCCTATCAGTCGCGTGGCAGTCTCTGCATTAGTCCTGTAGCAGTCTCTGTATCACTCATGTGGCACTCTCGAAATCAGTCGTGAGGCACTCTCTGTATCAGTCGTGTAGCACTCTCTATATCAGTCGTGTAGCACTCTCTGCATCAGTCGTTTGGCACTCTCTGAATCTGTCATGTGGCAATCTCTTTATCAGCCCTGTAGCACTCTCTGTATTAGTCGTGTGGCACTCTCTGCATCAGTCATGTAGCACTCTCTTTATCACTCATGTAGCACTCTCTATATCAGTTGTGTAGTACTCTCTGTATCAGTCATGTGGCACTCTCTGTTTCAGTCATTTGGTATTCTCTGTATCAGTCGTGTAGCACTTTCTGTATCACTCTCTTCATCACTTGCATGGCAGTCTCTGCATTAGTCATGTGGCACTCTATTTTTCAGTCATATGGCACCCTCTATACCATGCGGGTAGCACTCTCTGTATTAATCATGTAGCACTCTTTGTGTCAGTCATGTGGCACTACTCGTGTCAGTCGTGTAGCACTCTCAGCATTCGTCATGTTGCACTCGCTGTATCAATCGTGTAGCACTCTCTATATCAGTCATGTGGCGCTCTCTGCATTAGTCAGGAATTACTCTTTGTATTAGTCGTGCAGCACTCACTTTATCCATCGTGTAGCACTCTCTCTATCATTCATGTGGCACTCTCTGTATCAGTAATGTAGCACTCTCTGTATCAAGTGTGTAGCACTCTCTCTGTCAGTTATGGAGCACTCTCTGTATCTGTCATGTGGCATTCTCTGTATCAGTCATGTGGCACTCTCTGTATCAGTCGTGTAGCACTCTCTGTATCAGTCGTGTAGCACTCTCTGTATCAGTCGTCTTGCACTCTCTCTATCAGTCGTGTGGCACACTGTGCATTAGTCAGGTATCACTCTCTGTATCAGTCGTGTAGCACTCGGCTTATCAGTCGCGTGGCAGTCTCTGCATTAGTACTGTAGCAGTCTCTGTATCACTCATGTGGCAATCTCTATGTCAGTCGTGAGGCACACTCTGTATCAGTCATGTAGCACTCTCTATATCAGTCATGTGGCACTCTCCGCATTAGTCAGGTATTACTCTTTGTATTAGTCGTGTAGCACTCTCTGTGTCCGTCGTGTAGCACTCTCTGTATCATTCGTGTGTCACTCTCTGTATCAGTAATGTAGCACTCTCTGTATCAAGCGTGAAGCACTCTCTGTATCAGTCGTGTAGCACTCTCTGTATCTGTCATGTGGCATTCTCTGTATCAGTCGTGTGGCACTCTCTGTATCATTCGTGTAGCACTCTCTGTATCAGTCGTCTTGCACTCTCTCTATCAGTCGTTTGGCACACTCTGCATTATTCAGGCATCACTCTCTGTATCAGTCATGTAGCACTCCCAATATCAGTCATGTAGCACTCTTTGTATCAGTCGTGTGGCACTCGGCCTATCAGTCGCGTGGCAGTCTCTGCATTAGTCCTGTAGCAGTCTCTGTATCACTCATGTGGCACTCCCTAAATCAGTCGTAAGGCACTCTCTGTATCAGCCCTGTAGCACTCTCTGTATTAGTCGTGTGGCACTCTCTGCTTCAGTCATGTAGCACTCTCTTTATCAGTCATGTAGCGCTCTCTGTATCAGTTGTGTAGTACTCACTGTATCAGTCGTGTGGCACTCTCTGTATCTGTCATGTAGCACTTTGTATCAGTCATGTAGCACTCTCTGTATCAATCGTGTAGCACTCTCTGTTTCAGTCATTTGGTATTCTCTGTATCAGTCGTGTAGCACTTTCTGTATCGGTCATGTAGCACCCTCTTCATCACTTGCATGGCAGTCTCTGCATTAGTCATGTGGCACTCTCTTTTTCAGTCATATAGCACCTTCTATACCATGCGGGTAGCAATCTCTGTATTAGTCATGTGGCACTCTTTGTATCAGTCATGTGGCACTACTCGTGTCAGTCGTTTAGCACTCTCAGCATTTGTCATGTTGCAATCGCTGTATCAATCGTGTAGCACTCTCTATATCAGTCATGAGGCACTCTCTGCATTAGTCAGGTATTACTCTTTTTATTAGTCGTGTAGCACTCGATTTATCCATCCTGTAGCACTCTCTCTATCATTCATGTGGCACTCTCTGTATCAGTAATGTAGCAGTCTCTGTCTCAAGCGTGAAGCACTCTCTGTATCAGTCGTGTAGCACTCTCTGTCTCTGTCGTGTGGCATTCTCAGTATCATTCGTGTATCACCCTCTGCATCAGTCGTCTTGCAATCTCTCTATCAGTCGTGTGGCACACTCTGCATTATTCAGGTATCACTGTCTGTATCAGTCATGTAGCACTCCCAATATCAGTCATGTAGCACTCTTTGTATCAGTCGTGTGGCACTCGGCCTATCAGTCGCGTGGCAGTCTCGGCATTAGTCCTGTAGCAGTCTCTGTATCACTCATTTGGCACTCTCTAAATCAGTCGTGAGGCACTCTCTGTATCAGTCGTGTAGCACTCTCTATATCAGTCGTGTAGCACTCTCTGTATCAGTCGTGTGGCACTCTCTGTATCTGTCATGTGGCAATCTCTTTATCAGCCCTGTAGCACTCTCTGTATTAGTTGTGTGGCTCTCTCTGCATCAGTCATGTAGCACTCTCTTTATCAGTCATGTAGCACTCTCTATATCAGTTGTGTAGTACTCTCTGTATCAGTCGTGTGGCACTCTCTATATCTGTCATGTAGCACTTTGTATCAGTCATGTAGCACTCTCTGTATCAATCGTGTAGCACTCTCTGTTTCAGTCATTTGGTATTCTCTGTATCAGTCGTGTAGCACTTTCTGTATCAGTCATGTAGCACTCTCTTCATCACTTGCATGGCAGTCTCTGCATTAGTCATGTGGCACTCTGTTTTTCAGTCATATAGCACCTTCTATACCATGCGGGTAGCACTCTCTGTATTAGTCATGTAGCACTCTTTGTATCAGTCATGTGGCACTACTCGTGTCAGTCGTTTAGCACTCTCAGCATTCGTCATGTTGCACTCGCTGTATCAATCGTGTAGCACTCTCTATATCAGTCATGTGGCACTCTCTGCATTAGTCAGGTATTACTCTTTTTATTAGTCGTGTAGCACTCGATTTATCCATCGTGTAGCACTCTCTCTATCATTCATGTGGCACTCTCTGTATCAGTAATGTAGCACTCTCTGTCTCAAGCGTGAAGTACTCTCTGTATCAGTCGTGTAGCACTCTCTGTATCTGTCGTGTGGCATTCTCAGTATCATTCGTGTAGCACTCTCTGCATCAGTCGTCTTGCAATCTCTCTATCAGTCGTGTGGCACACTCTGCATTATTCAGGTATCACTGTCTGTATCAGTCATGTAGCACTCCCAATATCAGTCATGTAGCACTCTTTGTATCAGTCGTGTGGCACTCGGCCTATCAGTCGCGTGGCAGTCTCGGCATTAGTCCTGTAGCAGTCTCTGTATCACTCATTTGGCACTCTCTAAATCAGTCATGAGGCACTCTCTGTATCAGTCGTGTAGCACTCTCTATATCAGTCATGTAGCACTCTCTGTATCAGTCGTGTGGCACTCTCTGTATCTGTCACATGGCAATCTCTTTATCAGCCCTGTAGCACTCTCACTATTAGTTGTGTGGCACTCTCTGCATCAGTCATGTAGCACTCTCTTTATCAGTCATGTAGCACTCTCTATATCAGTTGTGTAGTACTCTCTGTATCAGTCGTGTGGCACTCTCTATATCTGTCATGTAGCACTTTGTATCAGTCATGTAGCACTCTCTGTATCAATCGTGTAGCACTCTCTGTTTCAGTCATTTGGTATTCTCTGTATCAGTCGTGTAGCACTTTCTGTATCAATCATGTAGCACTCTCTTC
Organism: Carcharodon carcharias; assembly: GCF_017639515.1. NCBI lineage: Eukaryota > Metazoa > Chordata > Chondrichthyes > Lamniformes > Lamnidae > Carcharodon > Carcharodon carcharias. The sequence continues at coordinate 35,595,452 of NC_054482.1, read as the reverse complement.
ATCATTGCATGGCAGTCTCTGCATTAGTCATGTGGCACTCTCTTTTTCAGTCATATAGCACCCTCTATACCATGCGGGTAGCACTCTCTGTATTAGTCATGTAGAACTCTTTGTATCAGTCATGTGGCACTACTCGTGTCAGTCATTTAGCACTCTCAGCATTCGTCATGTTGCACTCGCTGCATCAATCGTGTAGCACTCTCTATATCAGTCATGTGGCACTCTCTGCATCAGTCAGGTATTACTCTTTGTATTAGTCGTGTAGCACTCGCTTTATCCATCGTGTAGCACTCTCTCTATCATTAATGTGGCACTCTCTGTATCAGTCATGTGGCACTCTCTGTATCAGTCATGTAGCACTCTCTGTATCAGTTGTGTAGCACTCTCTGTATCAGTCATGTGGCATTCTCTGTATCAGTTGTGTAGCACTCTCTGTATCAGTCATAATGCACTCTCTCTATCAGTCGTCTGGCACACTGTGCATTAGTCAGGTATCACTCACTGTATCAGTCGTGTAGCACTCGGCTTATCAGTCGCGAGGCAGTCTCTGCATTAGTCCTGTAGCAGTCTCTGTATCACTCATGTGGCAATCTCTATGTCAGTCGTGAGGCACACTCTGTATCAGTCGTGTAGCACTCTCTATATCAGTCATGTGGCACTCTCCGCATTAGTCAGGTATTACTCTTTGTATGAGTCATGTAGCACTCTCTGTATACGTCGTGTAGCACTCTCTGTATCATTCATGTGTCACTCTCTGTATCAGTAATGTAGCACTCTCTGTATCAAGCGTGAAGCACTCTCTGTATCAGTCTTGTAGCACTCTCTGTATCAGTCGTGTGGCATTCTCTGTATCAGTCGTGTAGCACTCTCTGTATCAGTCGTCTTGCACTCTCTCTATCAGTCGTGTGGCACACTGTGCATTAGTCAGGTATCACTCTCTGTATCAAACGTGTAGCACTCGGCTTATCAGTCGCGTGGCAGTCTCTGCATTAGTCCTGTAGCAGTCTCTGTATCACTCATGTGGCAATCTCTATGTCAGTCGTGAGTCACTCTCTGTATCAGTCATGTAGCACTCTCTATATCAGTCATGTGGCACTCTCTGCTTTAGTCAGGTATTACTCTTTTTATTAGTCATGTAGCACTCGATTTATCCATCGTGTAGCACTCTCTCTATCATTCATGTGGCACTCTCTGTATCAGTAATGTAGCACTCGTCTTGCACTCTATCAGTCGTGTGGCACACTCTGCATTAGTCAGGTAACACTCTCTGTATCAGTCGTGTATCACTCCCTATATCAGTCATGTAGCACTCTTTGTATCAGTCGTGTGGCACTAACTGTATCAGTCATGTGGCACTCTCTGTATCAGTCATATAGCACTCTCTGTATCAGTCTTGTAGCACTCTCTGTATCAGTCGTGTGGCATTCTCTGTATCAGTCGTGTAGCACTCTCTGTATCAGTCGTCTTGCACTCTCTCTATCAGTCGTGTGGCACACTGTGCATTAGTCAGGTATCACTCTCTGTATCAGTCGTGTAGCACTCGGCTTATCAGTCGCGTGGCAGTCTCTGCATTAGTCCTGTAGCAGTCTCTGTATCACTCATGTGGCAATCTCTATGTCAGTCGTGAGTCACTCTCTGTATCAGTTGTGTAGCACTCTCTATATCAGTCATGTGGCACTCTCCGCATCAGTCAGGTATTACTCTCTGTATTAGTCGTGTAGCACTCTCTGTATCCGGCGTGTAGCACTCTCTATATCAGTCATGTGGCACTCTCTGCTTTAGTCAGGTATTACTCTTTTTATTAGTCATGTAGCACTCGATTTATCCATCGTGTAGCACTCTCTCTATCATTCATGTGGCACTCTCTGTATCAGTAATGTAGCACTCTCTGTCTCAAGCATGAAGCACTCTCTGTATCAGTCGTGTAGCACTCTCTGTATCTGTCGTGTGGCATTCTCTGTATCAGTCGTGTGGCACTCTCTGTATCATTCGTGTAGCACTCTCTGTATCAGTCGTCTTGCACTCTCTCTATCAGTCGTGTGGCACACTCTGCATTATTCAGGTATCACTGTCTGTATCAGTCATGTAGCACTCCCAATATCAGTCATGTAGCACTCTTTGTATCAGTCGTGTGGCACTCGGCCTATCAGTCGCGTGGCAGTCTCGGCATTAGTCCTGTAGCAGTCTCTGTATCACTCATGTGGCACTCTCCAAATCAGTCATGAGGCACTCTCTGTGTCAGTCGTGTAGCACTCTCTATATCAGTCGTGTAGCACTCTCTGTATCACTCGTGTGGCACTCTCTGTATCTGTCATGTGGCAATCACTTTATCAGCCCTGTAGCACTCTCTTTATTAGTCGTGTGGCACTGTCTGCATCAGTCATGTAGCACTCTCTTTATCAGTCATGTAGCACTCTCTATATCAGTTGTGTAGTACTCTCTGTATCAGTCGTGTGGCACTCTCTGTATCTGTCATGTAGCACTTTGTATCAGTCATGTAGCACTCTCTGTATCAATCGTGTGGCACTCTCTGTTTCAGTCATTTGTTATTCTCTTTATCAGTCGTGTAGCACTTTCTGTATCAGTCAGGTAGCACTCTCTTCATCACTTGCATGGCAGTCTCTGCATTAGACATGTGGCACTCTCTTTTTCAGTCATATAGCACCCTCTATACCATGCGGGTAGCACTCTCTGTATTAGTCATGTAGCACGCTTTGTATCAGTCATGTGGCACTACTCGTGTCAGTCGTTTAGTACTCTCAGCATTCGTCATGTTGCACTCACTGTATCAATCGTGTAGCAATCACTATATCAGTCATGTGGCGCTCTCTGCTTCAGTCAGGTATTACTCTTTTATTAGTCGTGTAGCACTCGATTTATTGATCGTGTAGCACTCTCTCTATCATTCATGTGGCACTCTCTGTGTCAGTAATGTAGCATTCTCTGTCTCAAGCATGAAGCACTCTCTGTATCAGTCGTGCAGCACTCTCTGTATCTGTCGTGTGGCATTCTCGGTATCAGTCGTGTGGCACTCTCTGCATTAGTCAGATATTACTCTTTGTATTAGTCGTGTAGCACTCGCTTTATCCATCGTGTAGCACTCTCTCTATCATTCATGTGGCACTCTCTGTATCAGTAATGTAGCACTCTCTGTATCAAGTGTGTAGCACTCTCTGTGTCAGTTGTGGAGCACTCTCTGTATCTGTCATGTGGCATTCTCTGTATCAGTCATGTGGCACTCTCTGTATCAGTCGTGTAGCACTCTCTGTATCAGCCTTGTAGCACCCTCTGTATCAGTCGTGTGGCATTCTCTGTATCAGTCATGTAGCACTCTCTGTATCAGTCGTCTTGCACTCTCTCTATCAGTCGTGTGGCACACTGTGCATTAGTCAGGTATCACTCTCTGTATCAGTCGTGTAGCACTCGGCTTATCAGTCGCGTGGCAGTCTCTGCATTAGTCCTGTAGCAGTCTCTGTATCACTCACGTGGCAATCTCTATGTCAGTCGTGAGTCACTCTCTGTATCAGTTGTGTAGCACTCTCTATATCAGTCATGTGGCACTCTCCGCATTAGTCAGGTATTACTCTTTGTATTAGTCGTGTAGCACTCTCTGTATCTGGCGTGTAGCACTCTCTATATCAGTCATGTGGCACTCTCTGCTTTAGTCAGCTATTACTCTTTTTATTAGTCATGTAGCACTCGATTTATCCATCGTGTAGCACTCTCTCTATCATTCATGTGGCACTCTCTGTATCAGTAATGTAGCACTCTCTGTCTCAAGCATGAAGCACTCTCTGTATCAGTCGTGTAGCACTCTCTGTATCATTCGTGTAGCACTCTCTGTATCAGTCGTCTTGCACTCTCTCTATCAGTCGTGTGGCACACTCTGCATTATTCAGGTATCACTCTCTGTATCAGTCATGTAGCACTCCCAATATCAGTCATGTCGCACTCTTTGTATCAGTCGTGTGGCTCTCGGCCTATCAGTCGCGTGGCAGTCTCGGCATTAGTCCTGTAGCAGTCTCTGTATCACTCATGTGGCACTCTCTAAATCAGTCATGAGGCACTCTCTGTGTCAGTCGTGTAGCACTCTCTATATCAGTCGTGTAGCACTCTCTGTATCAGTCGTGTGGCACTCTCTGTATCTGTCATGTGGCAATCACTTTATCAGCCCTGTAGCACTCTCTTTATTAGTCGTGTGGCACTCTCTGCATCAGTCATGTAGCACTCTCTTTATCAGTCATGTAGCACTCTCTATATCAGTTGTGTAGTACTCTCTGTATCAGTCATGTGGCACTCTCTGTATCAATCGTGTAGCACACTCTTCATCACTTGCATGGCAGTCTCTGCATTAGTCATGTGGCACTCTCTTTTTCAGTCATATAGCACCCTCTATACCATGCGGGTAGTACTCTCTGTATTAGTCATGTAGCACTCTTTGTATCAGTCATGTAGCACTCTCTGTATCAATCGTGTAGCACTCTCTTCATCACTTGCATGGCAGTCTCTGCATTAGTCATGTGGCACTCTCTTTTTCAGTCATATAGCACCCCCTATACCATGCGGGTAGCACTCTCTGTATCAGTCATGTGGCACTACTCGTGTCAGTCGTTTAGTACTCTCAGCATTCGTCATGTTGCACTCACTGTATCAATCGTGTAGCAATCACTATATCAGTCATGTGGCGCTCTCTGCTTCAGTCAGGTATTACTCTTTTATTAGTCGTGTAGCACTCGATTTATCGATCGTGTAGCACTCTCTCTATCATTCATGTGGCACTCTCTGTGTCAGTAATGTAGCATTCTCTGTCTCAAGCATGAAGCACTCTCTGTATCAGTCGTGTAGCACTCTCTGTATCTGTCGTGTGGCATTCTCTGTATCAGTCGTGTGGCACTCTCTGCATTAGTCAGGTATTACTCTTTGTATTAGTCGAGTAGCACTCGCTTTATCCATCGTGTAGCACTCTCTCTATCATTCATGTGGCACTCTCTGTATCAGTAATGTAGCACTCTCTGTATCAAGTGTGTAGCACTCTCTGTGTCAGTTGTGGAGCACTCTCTGTATCTGTCATGTGGCATTCTCTGTATCAGTCATGTGGCACTCTCTGTATCAGTCGTGTAGCACTCTCTGTATCAGCCTTGTAGCACTCTCTGTATCAGTCGTGTGGCATTCTCTGTATCAGTCGTGTAGCACTGTCTTTATCAGTCGTCTTGCACTCTATCTATCAGTCGTGTGGCACACTCTGCATTAGTCAGGTATCACTCTCTGTATCAGTCGTGTATCACTCCCTATATCAGTCATGTAGCACTCTTTGTATCAGTCGTATGGCACTAACTGTATCAGCCATGTGGCACTCTCTGTATCAGTCATGTAGCACTCTCTGTATCAGTCTTGTAGCACTCTCTGTATCAGTCGTGTGGCATTCTCTGTATCAGTCGTGTAGCACTCTCTGTATCAGTCGTCTTGCACTCTCTCTATCAGTCGTGTGGCACACTGTGCATTAGTCAGGTATCACTCTCTGTATCAGTCGCTGTATCAAGTGTGTAGCACTCGCTGTATCAATCATGTAGCACTCTCTATATCAGTCATGTGGCACTCTCTGCATTAGTCAGGTATTACTCTTTGGCACTCTCTGTATCAGTCATGTAGCACTCTCTGTATCAGTCTTGTAGCACTCGCTTTATCCATCGTGTAGCACTCTCTCTATCAGTCGTGTAGCACTTTCTGTATCAGTCATGTAGCACTCTCTTCATCACTTGCATGGCAGTCTCTGCATTAGTCATGTGGCACTCTCTTTTTCAGCCATATAGCACCCACTATACCATGCGGGTAGCACTCTCTGTATTAGTCATGTAGCACTCTTTGTATCAGTCATGTGGCACTACTCGTGTCAGTCGTTTAGCACTCTCAGCATTCGTCATATTGCACTCGCTGTATCAATCGTGTAGCACTCTCTATATCAGTCATGTGGCCCTCTCTGCATTAGTCAGGTATTACTCTTTGTATTAGTCGTGGAGCACTCGTTTTATCCATCGTGTAGCACTCTCTCTATCATTCGTGTGGCACTCTCTGTATCAGTAATGTAGCACTCTCTGCATCAAGTGTGTAGCACTCTCTGTGTCAGTTGTGGAGCACTCTCTGTATCAGTAATGTAGCACTCTCTGTATCAGTCATGTGGCACTCTCTGTATCAGTCGTGTAGCACTCTCTATCAGTCGTGTGGCATTCTCTGTATCAGTCGTGTAGCACTCTCTGTATCAGTCGTCTTGCACTCTCTCTATCACTCGTGTGGCACACTGTGCATTAGTCAGGTATCACTCTCTGTATCAGTCGTGTAGCACTCGGCTTATCAGTCGCGTGGCAGTTTCTGCATTAGTCCTGTAGCGGTCTCTGTATCACTCATCTGCCAATCTCTATGTCAGTCGTGAGGCACTCTCTGTATCAGTCGTGTAGCACTCTCTATATCAGTCATGTGGCACTCTCCGCATTAGTCAGGTATTACTCTTTGTATTAGTCGTGTAGCACTCTCTGTATCCGTCGTGTAGCACTCTCTGAATCATTCATGTGTCACTCTCTGTATCAGTAATGTAGCACACTCTGTATCAAGCGTGAAGCACTCTCTGTATCAGTCGTGTAGCACTCTCTGTATCTGTCGTGTGGCATTCTCTGTATCAGTCGTGTGGCACTCTCTGTATCATTCGTGTAGCACTCTCTGTATCAGTCGTCTTGCACTCTCTCTATCAGTCATGTGGCACATTCTGCATTATTCAGGTATCACTCTCTGTATCAGTCATGTTGCACTCTTTGTATCAGTCGTGTGGCACTCGGCCTATCAGTCGCGTGGCAGTCTCTGCATTAGTCCTGTAGCAGTCTCTGTATCACTCATGTGGCACTCTCTAAATCAGTCATGAGGCACTCTCTGTATCAGTTGTGTAGCACTCTCTATATCAGTCGTGTATCTCTCTCTGTATCAGTCGTGTGGCACTCTCTGTATCTGTCATGTGGCAATCTCTTTATCAGCCCTGTAGCACTCTCTGTATTAGTCGTGTGGCACTCTCTGCATCAGTCATGTAGCACTCTCTTCATCAGTCATGCAGCACTCTCTATATCAGTTGTGTAATACTCTCTGTATCAGTCGTGTGGAACTCCCTGTATCTGTCATGTAGCACCTTGTATCAGTCATGTAGCACTCTCTGTATCAATCGTGTAGCACTCTCTGTTTCAGTCATTTGGTATTCTCTGTATCAGTCGTCTAGCACTCTCTGTTTCAATCGTCTTGCACTCTCTCTATCAGTCATGTGGCACATTCTGCATTATTCATGTATCACTCTCTGTATCAGTCGTGTAGTACTCCCAATATCAGTCATGTAGCACTCTTTGTATCAGTCGTGTGGCACTCGGCTTATCAGTCGCGTGGCAGTCTCTGCATTAGTCCTGTAGCAGTCTCTGTATCACTCATTTGGCACTCTCTAAATCAGTCGTGAGGCACTCTCTGTATCAGTCGTGTAGCACTCTCTATATCAGTCGTGTAGCACTCTCTGTATCAGTCGTGTGGCACTCTCTGTATCTGTCATGTGGCAATCTCTTTATCAGCCCTATAGCACTCTCTGTATTAGTCGTGTGGCACTCTCTGCATCAGTCATGTAGCACTCTCTTTATCAGTCATGTAGCACTCTCTTTATCAGTTGTGTAGTACTCTCTGTAACAGTCGTGTGGCACTCTCTGTATCTGTCATGTAGCACTTTGTATCAGTCATGTAGCACTCTCTGTATCAATCGAGTAGCACTCTCTGTTTCAGTCATTTGGTATTCTCTGTATCAGTCGTGTAGCACTTTCTGTATCGGTCATGTAGCACCCTCTTCATCACTTGCATGGCAGTCTCTGCATTAGTCATGTGGCACTCTCTTTTTCAGTCATATAGCACCTTCTATACCATGCGGGTAGCACTCTCTGTATTAGTCATGTAGCACTCTTTGTATCAGTCATGTGGCACTACTCGTGTCAGTCATTTAGCACTCTCAGCATTCGTCACGTTGCACTCGCTGTATCAATCGTGTAGCACTCTCTATATCAGTCATGTGGCACTCTCTGCATTAGTCAGGTATTACCCTTTTTATTAGTCGTGAAGCACTCGATTTATCCATCGTGTAGCACTCTCTCTATCATTCATGTGGCACTCTCTGTATCAGTAATGTAGCAATCTCTGTCTCAAGCGTGAAGCACTATCTGTATCAGTCATGTAGCACTCTCTGTATCAGTCTTGTAGCACTCTCTGTATCAGTCGTGTGGCATTCTCTGTATCAGTCGTGTAGCACTTCCTGGATCAGTCTTGTAGCACTCTCTGCATCAGTCATGTGGCATTCTCTGTATCAGTCATGTAGCAGTCTCTGTATCAGTCATCTTGCACTCTCTCTATCAGTCGTGTGGCACACTGTGCATTTGTCTGGTATCACTCTCTGTATCAGTCGTGTATCACTCCCTATATCGGTCATGTTGCACTCTCTGTATCAATCGTGTCGCACTCTCTATATCAGTCATGTGGCACTCTCTGCATTAGTCAGGTATTACTCTTTGTATTAGTCGTGTAGCACTCTCTGTATCCGTCGTGTAGCACTCTCTGTATCATTCGTGTGTCACTCTCTGTATCAGTAATGTAGCACTCTCTGTATCAAGCGTGAAGCACTCTCTGTATCAGTCGTGTAGCACTCTCTGTATCTGTCGTGTGGCATTCTCTGTATCAGTCGTGTGGCACTCTCTGTATCATTCGTGTAGCACTCTCTGTATCAGTCGTCTTGCACTCTCTCTATCAGTCATGTGGCACACTCCGCATTATTCAGGTATCACTCTCTGTATCAGTCATGTAGCACTCCCAATATCAGTCATGTAGCACTCTTTGTATCAGTCGTGTGGCACTCGGCCTATCAGTCGCATGGCAGTCTCTGCATTAGTCCTCTAGCAGTCTCTGTATCACTCATGTGGCACTCGCTAAAACAGTCGTGAGGCACTCTCTATATCAGTCGTGTAGCACTCGCTATATCAGTCGTGTAGCACTCTCTGTATCAGTCGTGTGGCACTCTCTGTATCTGTCATGTGGCAATCTCTTTATCAGCCCTGTAGCACTCTCTGTATTAGTCGTGTGGCACTCTCTGCATCAGTCATGTAGCACTCTCTTTATCAGTCATGTAGCACTCTCTATATCAGTTGTGTAGTACTCTCTGTATCAGTCGTGTGGCACTCTCTGTATCTGTCATGTAGCACTTTGTATCAGTCATGTAGCACTCTCTGTATCAATCGTGTAGCACTCTCTGTTTCAGTCATTTGGTATTCTCTGTATCAGTCGTGTAGCACTTTCTGTATCAGTCATGTAGCACTCTCTTCATCACTTGCATGGCAGTCTCTGCATTAGTCATGTGGCACTCTCTTTTTCAGTCATATAGAACCCTCTATACCATGCGGGTAGCACTCTCTGTATTAGTCATGTAGCACTCTTTGTATCTGTCATGTGGCACTACTCGTGTCAGTCGTGTAGCACTCTCAGCATTCGTCATGTTGCACTCGCTGTATCAATAGTGTACCACTCTCTATATCAGTCATGTGTCACTCTCTGCATTAGTCAGGTATTACTCTTTGTATTTGTCATGTAGCACTTGCTTTATCCATCGTGTAGCACTCTCTCTATCATTCATGTGGCACTCTCTGTGTCAGTAATGTAGCACTCTCTGTATCAAGTGTGTAGCACTCTGTCAGTTGTGGAGCACTCTCTGTATCTGTCATGTGGAATTCTCTGTATCACTCATGTGGCTCTCTCCGTATCAGTCGTGTTGCACTCTCTGTATCAGTCTTGTAGCACTCTCTGTATCAGTCGTGTGGCATTCTCTGTATCAGTCGTGTAGCACTCTCTGTATCAGTCGTCTTGCACTCTCTCTATCAGTCGTGTGGCACACTGTGCATTAGTCAGGTATCAGTCTCTGTATCAGTCGTGTAGCACTCGGCTTATCAGTCGCGTGGCAGTCTCTGCATTAGTCCTGTAGCAGTCTCTGTATCACTCATGTGGCAATCTCTATGTCAGTCGTGAGGCACTCTCTGTATCAGTCGTGTAGCACTCTCTATATCAGTCATGTGGCACTCTCCGCATTAGTCAGGTATTACTCTTTGTATTAGTCGTGTAGCACTCTCTGTATCCGTCATGTATCACTCTCTTTATCATTCGTGTGTCACTCTCTGTATCAGTAATGTAGCACTCTCTGTATCAAGCGTGAAGTACTCTCTGTATCAGTCGTGTAGCACTCTCTGTATCTGTCGTGTGGCACTCTCTGTATCATTCGTGTAGCACTCTCTGTATCAGTTGTCTTGCAATCTCTCTATCAGTCGTGTGGCACACTCTGCATTATTCAGGTATCACACTCTGTATCAGTCATGTAGCACTTCCTGTATCAGTCGTGTAGCACTCTCTTCATCACTTGCATGGCAGTCTCTACATTAGTCATGTGGCACTCTATTTTTCAGTCATATAGCACCCTCTATACCATGCGGGTAGCACTCTCTGTATTAGTCATGTAGCACACTTTGTATCAGTCATGTGGCACTCTCCGTGTCAGTCGTGTAGCACTCTCAGCATTCGTCATGTTGCACTCGCTGTATCAATCGTGTAGCAATCTCTATATCACTCATGTGGCACTCTCTGCATTAGTCAGGTATTACTCTTTGTATTAGTCGTGTAGCACTCTCTTTATCCATCGTGTAGCACTCTCTCTATCATTCGTGTGTCACTTTCTGTATCAGTAATGTAGCACTCTCTGTATCAAGCGTGTAGCATTCTCTGTATCAGTCATGTGGCGTTCTCTGTATCAGTCGTTTAGCACTCTCTGTATCAGTCGTCTTGCACTCTTTCTATCAGTCGGTGTGGCACACTCTGCATTAGTCAGGTATCACTCTCTTTCAGTCGTGTAGCACTCCCAATATCAGTCATGTAGCATTCATTGTATCAGTCGTGTGGCACTAACTGTATTAGTCATGTGGCACTCTCTGGGTCAGTCGTGTAGCACTCTCTGCATTCGTCATGTTGCACTCTGTGTATCAATTGTGTGGCACTCTCTCTAACTGTTGTGTGGCACTCTCTGCATTAGTCAGGTATTACTCTCTGGATCTGTCATGTAGCACTCTCTATATCATTCGAGTAGCACTATCTGTATTAGTCGCGTGGCACTCTCTGTATCAGTCATGTGGCACCCTCTGTATCAGTCGTGTAGCATTCTCTGTATCAGTCGTGTGGCACTCACTGTTTCTGTCATGTGGCACTCTCTGTATCAGTCGTATATCCTTCTCTGAATCAGTCGTGTGGCACTCTCTCTATCAGTCACGTAGCACTCTCTGCATCAGTCGTGAATCATTCTCTGTATCAGTCAAGTAGCACTCGGCTTATCAGTCGCTTGGCAGTCCCTGCATTAGTCCTGTAGCAGTCTGTGTATCATTCATCTGGCAATCTCTATGTCAGTCGTGAGGCACTCTCTGTATCAGTCGTGTGGCACTCTCTGCATCAGTCATGTAGCACTCTCTTTATCTGTCATGTAGCACTCTCTATATCAGTTGTGTAGTACTCTCTGTATCAGTCGTGTGGCACTTTCTGTATCTGTCATGTAGCACTTTGTATCAGTCATGTAGCACTCTCTGTATCAATCGTGTAGCACTCTCTGTTTCAGTCATGTGGTATTCTCTGTATCAGTCATGTAGCACTTCCTGGATCAGTCGTGTAGCACTCTCTTCATCACTTGCATGGCAGTCTCTGCATTAGTCATGTGGCACTCTGTTTTTCAGTCATATAGCACCCTCTATACCATGCAGGTAGCAGTCTCTGTATTAGCCATGTAGCACTCTTTTTATCAGTCATGTGGCACTCTCTGCATTCGTCATGTTGCACTCTCTGTATCAATCGTGTAGCTCTTTCCATATCAGTCATGTGGCACTCTCTGCATTAGTCAGGTATTACTCTTTGTATTAGTCGTGTAGCACTCTCTGTATCCGTCATGTAGCACTCTCTGTATCATTCGTGTGGTGCTCTCTTCATCAGTAATGTAGCCCTCTCTGTATCAGTCGTGTAGCACTCTCTGTATCATTCGTGTGGTGCTCTCTTCATCAGTAATGTAGCACTATCTGTATCAGTCGTGTAGCACTCGGCTTATCAGTCGCGTGGCAGTCTCTGCATTAGTCCTGTAGCAGTCTCTGTATCACTCATGTGGCAATCTCTATGTCAGTCGTGAGGCACTCTCTCTATCAGTCGTGTAGCATTCTCTATATCAGTCGTGTAGCACTCTCTGTATCAGTCGTGTGGCACTCTCTGTGTCAGTCATGTGGCACTCTCTGTATCAGCCCTGTAGCACTTTCTGTATCAGTCGTGTGGCACTCTCTGTATCTGTCATGTAGCACTTTGTATCAGTCATGTAGCACTCTCTGTATCAATCGTGTAGCACTCTCTTCATCACTTGCATGGCAGTCTCTGCATTAGTCATGTGGCACTCTCTTTTTCAGTCATATAGCACCCTCTATACCATGCGGGTAGCACTCTCTGTATTAGTCATGTAGCACACTTTGTATCAGTCGTGTGGCACTCTCCGTGTCAGTCGTGTAGCACTCTCAGCATTCGTCATGTTGCACTCGCTGTATCAATCTTGTAGCAATCTCTATATCAGTCATGTGGCACTCTCTGCATTAGTCAGGTATTACTCTTTGTATTAGTCGTGTAGCACTCTCTTTATCCATCGTGTAGCACTCTCTCTATCATTCGTGTGTCACTTTCTGTATCAGTAATGTAGCACTCTCTGTATCAAGCGTGTAGCACTCTCTGTGTCAGCTGTGGAGCACTCTCTGTATCTGTCATGTGGCATTCTCTATATCAGTCATGTGGCACTCTCTGTATCAGTCGTGTAGCACTCTCTGTATCAGTCATGTGGCGTTCTTTGTATCAGTCGTGTAGCACTCTCTGTATCAGTCGTCTTGCACTCTTTCTATCAGTCGTGTGGCACACTCTGCATTAGTCAGGTGTCACTCTCTGTTTCAGTCGTGTAGCACTCCCAATATCAGTCATGTAGCATTCTTTGTATCAGTCGTGTGGCACTAACTGTATCAGTCATGTGGCACTCTCTGGGTCAGTCGTGTAGCACTCTCTGCATTCGTCATGTTGCACTCTGTGTATCAATTGTGTGGCACTCTCTCTAACTGTTGTGTGGCACTCTCTGCATTAGTCAGGTATTACTCTCTGGATCTGTCATGTAGCACTCTCTATATCATTCGAGTAGCACTATCTGTATTAGTCGCGTGGCACTCTCTGTATCAGTCATGTGGCACCCTCTGTATCAGTCGTGTAGCATTCTCTGTATCAGTCGTGTGGCACTCACTGTTTCTGTCATGTGGCACTCTCTGTATCAGTCGTATATCCTTCTCTGAATCAGTCGTGTGGCACTCTCTCTATCAGTCACGTAGCACTCTCTGCATCAGTCGTGTATCATTCTCTGTATCAGTCGTGTAGCACTCGGCTTATCAGTCACGTGGCAGTCCCTGCATTAGTCCTGTAGCAGTCTGTGTATCACTCATCTGGCAATCTCTATGTCAGTCGTGAGGCACTCTCTGTATCAGTCGTGTAGCACTCTCTATATCAGTCATGTGGCACTCTCCGCATTAGTCAGGTATTACTCTTTGTATTAATCGTGTAGCACTCTCTTTATCCGTCATGTAGCATTCTCTGTATCATTCGTGTGGCACTCTCTGTATCAGTAATTTAGCACTCTCTGTATCAAGCGTGAAGCACTCTCTGCATCAGTCGTGTAGCACTCTCTGTATCTGTCGTGTGGCATTCTCTGTATCAGTCGTGTGGCACTCTCTGTATCAGTCGTTTAGCTCTCTCTGTATCTGTCGTGTGGCATTCTCTGTATCAGTCGTGTGGCATTCTCTGTATCATTCGTGTAGCACTCTCTGTATCAGTCGTCTTGCACTCTCTCTATCAGTCGTGTGGCACACTCTGCATTATTCTGGTATCACTCTCTGTATCAGTCGTGTAGCACTCCCAATATCAGTCATGTGGCACTCTTTGTATCAGTCGTGTGGCACGAACTGTATCAGTCATGTGGCACTCTCTGTGTCAGTCGTGTAGCACTCTCTGAGTTCGTCATGTTGCACTCTCTGTATCAATCATGTCGCACTCTCTATGTCAGTCATGTGGCACTCTCTGCATTAGTCAGGTATTACTCTTTGAATTAGTCGTGTAGCACTCTCTGTATCCGTCGTGTAGCACTCACTGTATCATTCGTGTGGCACTCTCTGTATCATTAATGTAGCACTCTGTGTATCAAGCGTGTAGCACTCTCTCTGTCAGTCATGTAGCACTCTCTGTATCAGTCGTGTAGCACTCTCTTTATCACTCGCATGGCAGTCTTTGCATTAGTCATGTAGCAGTCTCTGTATCAATCATGTGGCACTGTCTATATCAGTCGTGAGGCACTCTCTGTATCAGTCGTGTAGCACTCTCTGTTTCCGTCGTGTAGCACTCTCTGTATCATTCGTGTGGCGCTCTCTTTATCAGTAATGTAGCACTCTCTGTATCATGCGTGTAGCACTCTCTGTGTCTGTCGTGTAGCACTCTCTGTATCTGTCATGTGGCATTCACTGTATCAGTCGTGTGGCACTCTCTGTATCAGTCGTGTTGCACTCTCTGTATCAGTAGTGTAGCACTCGCTGTATCAGTCGTGTGGCATTCTCTGTATCAGTCGTCTAGCACTCTCTATATCAGTCCTGAAGCACATGCTGCTTTAGTCAGATATCGCTCTCTGTATCAGTCGTGCAGCACTCCCAATATCAGTCAAGTAACACTCTTTTTATCAGTCGTGTGGCAATAACTGTATCAGTCATGTGGCACTCTCTGTGTCAGTGGTGTAGGACTCTCTGCATTAGTCATGTGGCACTCTATTTATCAGTCGTGTAGCACTCTCTGTAACTGTTGTGTAGCACTTTCTGCATTAGTCAGGTATTACTCTCTGGATCTGTCATGTAGCACTCTCTATATCATTCGAGTAGCACTATCTGTATTAGTTGTGTGGCACTCACTGCATCAGTCATGTGGCACTCTCTGTATCAGTCGTGTACTATTCTCCGTATCAGTCGTGTAGCACTTTCTGTATCAGTCATGTAGCACTCTCTTCATCACTTGCATGGCAGTCTCTGCATTAGTCATGTGGCACTCTCTTTTTCAGTCATATAGCACCCTCTATACCATGCGGGTTGCACTCTCTGTATCAGTCGTATATCCTTCTCTGAATCAGTCGTGTGGCACTCTCTGTATCAGTCACGTAGCACTCTCTGCATCTGTCGTGTATCATTCCCTGTATCAGTCGTGTAGCACTCGGCTTATCAGTCACGTGGCAGTCCCTGCATTAGTCCTGTAGCAGTCTCTGTATCACTCATCTGGCAATCTCTATGTCAGTCGTGAGGCACTCTCTGTATCAGTCGTGTAGCACACTCTATATCAGTCATGTGGCACTCTCTGTATCAGTCATGTAGCACTCTCTCTATCAATTGTGTAGCACTCTCTGTATCAGTCATTTTGCATTCTCTGTATCAGTCGTGTGGCATTCTCTTTATCAGTCATGTAGCACTCTCTTACAGTCGTGTGGCACTCCCTGTATCAGTTGTATAGCACAGTCTGTATCAGTCATGTGGCACTGTCTTTCAGTTGTGTAGCACTCTCTGTATCAGTCGTGTAGCACTCTCTTTATCAGTCATGTGTCACTCTCTGCATCAGATCTTTAACACTATCTTTATCAGTCATGTAGTACTCTCTGTATCAGTGGTGTGGCTGTCTCTGTATCAATCGTGTAGCATGCTCTGTATCAGCCTTGTAGCACTCTCTGTATCAGTCGTGTGGCACTCTCTGTGTCAGTTGTATATCCCTCTCAGAATCAGTCATGTGGCACTCTCTCTATCAGTCATGTAGCACTCCCTGTATCAGTCGTGTATCACTCTCTGTATTAGCCATGTAGCACTCTGCCTATCAGTCGCGTGGCAGTCTCTGCTTTAGTCCTGTAGCAGTCTCTGTATCAGTCATGTGGCATTCTCTATATCAGTCGTGAGGCACTCTCTATATCAGTCATGTAGCACTCTCTGTATCAGTCATGTGGCGCTCTCTGTATCAATCATGTGGCAGTCTCTGTATCAGTCGCGTAGCAGTCTCTGCATTGGTCACGTAGCACTCTCTGTGTCAGTCGTGTAGCATTCTCGGTGTAGCACTCTCAGTATCAGTCATGTAGCACTCTCTGTATCAGTCGTGTTGCACTCTCTTATTCAATCATGTATTACTCTCTGTATCAGTCATGTGGCACTCTCTGCATTAGTCCTGAAACACTCTCTGTAACAGTCATGTAGCACTCTCTGTATCATTTGTGTAGTACTCTCTAAATCAGTTGTGTAGCACTCTCTGTATCAGTCATGTGGCACTCTCTGCATCAGTCGTGTTGCACTCTCTGCATCAGTCGTGTAGCACTCTCTGTATTAGTCGTGTGGCACTCTCTGCATTAGTCCTGTAGCACTCTCTGTATCAGTTGTGTAGCACTCTCTGTATCAGTTGTGTAGCGCACTCTGTATCAGTTGTGTAGTACTCTCTGCATTAGTCCTGTAGCACTCTCAGTATCAGTCATGTAGCACTATCTGTATCAGTTGTGTAGCACTTTCTGTATCAGTTGTGTATTAATCTCTGTATCAGTCGTGTGGCTCTCTCTGTATCAGTCATGTAGCACTCCCTGGATCACTCGTGTCGCGCTCTCTTTTTAAGTCGTGTGGCACTCGCTGTATCAGTCATGTGGCATTCTCTGTTTCAATCATGTGGCACACTCTGCATCAGTCGTGTATCACTCTCTGTATCAGTCGTGTAGCACTCTGCTCATCAGTCGCATGGCAGTCTCAGCATTAGTCCAGTAGCAGTCTCTGTATCAATCATGTGGCACTGTCTATATCAGTCTTGTGGCAGTCTCTGTATCAGTCATGTGGCATTCTCAGTATCAGTCAGGTAGCATTATTTAATCAATCCTGTCGCACTCACTGTATCTGACATGTGGCACTCTCTGTATCAGTCGTATATCCCTCACTGAATCAGACGTGATGCACTCTCTCTATCAGTCATGTAGCTCTCTCTGTATCAGTCATGTAGCACTCTCTGTATCAGCCCTGTAGCACTCTCTGTATCAGTCATGTGGCACTCTCTGTATCAGTCATGTGGCACTCTCTGTATCAGTCATGTAGCATTATCTGTATCAGTCCTGTGGCACTCACTGTATCTGACATGTGGCACTCTCTGTATCAGTCATATATCCCTCACTGAATCAGTCGTGTTGCACTCTCTCTATCAGTCATGTAGCTCTCTCTGTATCAGTCATGTAGCACTCACTTCATCAGTCGTGTATCACTCTCTCTATCAGTCGTGTAGCAATCTGCTTATCAGTCGCATGGCACCCTCTGCATTAGTCCAGTAGCAGACTCTGTATCAGTCATGTGGCCCTCGCTAAATCAGTCACGAGGCACTCTGTGTATCAGTCATGTAGCATTCTATATATCAGTTGTGTAGCAATTTCTGTATCAGTCTTGTGGCACTCTCTGTATCAGCCCTGTAGCACTCTCTGTAGCAGTCATGTGGCACTCTCTGTATTAGTCATGTAGCATTCTCTGTATCAGTCTTGTGGCACTCACTGTGTCTGTCATGTGGCCCTCTCTGTATCGGTCGTATTTCCCTCTCTGAATCAGTCATGTGGCACTCATTCTATCAGTCATGTAGCACTCCCTTAATCAGTCGTGTATAACTCTGTCTATCAGTCGTGTAGCAATCAGCTTATCAGTCGCATGGCAGTCTCTGTATTAGTCCAGTAGCAGTCTCTGTATCAGTCATGTGGCACTCGCTATATCAGTCGTAAGGCACTTTCTGTATCAGTCATGTAGCTTTCTCTATATCAGTTGTGTAGCAATTTCTGTATCAGTCATGTGGCACTCTCTGTGTCAGTCGTGTAGCACTCTCTGCGTTCGTCATGTTGCACTCTCTGTATCAATCATGTCGCACTCTCTATATCAGTCATGTGGCACTCTCTGCATTAGTCAGTTATTACTCTTTGTATTAGTCGTGTAGCACTCTGTATCCGTCATGTAGCATTCACTGTATTATTCGTGTGGCATCTCTGTATCATTAATGTAGCACTCTCTGTATTAAGCGTGTAGCACTCTCTCTATCAGTCATGTAGCTCTCTCTGTATCAGTCATGTAGCACTCTCTGTATCAGCCCTGTAGCACTCTCTGTATCAGTCATGTGGCACTCTCTGTATCAGTCATGTGGCACTCTCTGTATCAGTCATGTAGCATTATCTGTATCAGTCCTGTGGCACTCACTGTATCTGACATGTGGCACTCTCTGTATCAGTCATATATCCCTCACTGAATCAGTCGTGTTGCACTCTCTCTATCAGTCATGTAGCTCTCTCTGTATCAGTCATGTAGCACTCACTTCATCAGTCGTGTATCACTCTCTCTATCAGTCGTGTAGCAATCTGCTTATCAGTCGCATGGCACCCTCTGCATTAGTCCAGTAGCAGACTCTGTATCAGTCATGTGGCCCTCGCTATATCAGTCGTGAGGCACTCTGTGTATCAGTCATGTAGCATTATCTGTATCAGTCCTGTGGCACTCACTGTATCTGACATGTGGCACTCTCTGTATCAGTCATATATCCCTCACTGAATCAGTCGTGTTGCACTCTCTCTATCAGTCATGTAGCATTCTATATATCAGTTGTGTAGCAATTTCTGTATCAGTCTTGTGGCACTCTCTGTATCAGCCCTGTAGCACTCTCTGTAGCAGTCATGTGGCACTCTCTGTATTAGTCATGTAGCATTCTCTGTATCAGTCTTGTGGCACTCACTGTGTCTGTCATGTGGCCCTCTCTGTATCGGTCGTATTTCCCTCTCTGAATTAGTCATGTGGCACTCATTCTATCAGTCATGTAGCACTCCCTTAATCAGTCGTGTATAACTCTGTCTATCAGTCGTGTAGCAATCAGCTTATCAGTCGCATGGCAGTCTCTGTATTAGTCCAGTAGCAGTCTCTGTATCAGTCATGTGGCACTCGCTATATCAGTCGTAAGGCACTCTCTGTATCAGTCATGTAGCTTTCTCTATATCAGTTGTGTAGCAATTTCTGTATCAGTCGTGTGGCTCTCTCTTTATTAGTCATGTGGCATTGTCTGTATCAGTCGTGTTGCACTCTGCTTAACAGTTGCGTGGCTCTCTCTGCATTAGTCCTTTGCTGTATCTGGGTCAATCGTGTGGCTCTCTCGGTATCAGTCATATGGCATTGTCTGTATCAGTCGTGTGGCACTCTCTGCATCAGTCATTTATCAATCTCTGTATCAGTCGTGTAGCATCTTCTATACCATTCGTGTAGCACTCTCTGTATCAGTCGTGTGGCACTCTCTGTATCAGCCCTGTAGCACTCTCGGTATCATTCATGTAGCACTCTCTATATCAGTCGTGTAGCACTCTCTATGTCCGTCGTGTGGCACTCTCTGTATCAGTCATGTGGCACTCTCTGTATCAGCCCTGTAGCACTCTCTATATCAGTCATGTAGTACTCTCTGTATCAGTCGTGTGGCACTCTCTGTATCAGTCATGTGGCACTCTCTGTATCAGTCGTATATCCCTCTCAGAATCAGTCGTGTGGCACTCTGTCTATCAGTCATGTAGCACTCCCTGCATCAGTTGTGTATCACTCTCTGTGTCAGCCCTTTAGCACTCTTTTTATCAGTCGTGTGGCACTCTCTGCATCAGTCGTGTAGCATTCTCTATATCAGTCATGTAGCCCTCTCTGTATCAGTTGTGTGTTACTCTCTGTTTCAGTCATGTGGAACTCTCTGTAACAGTCGTGTAGCACTCTCTCTATCAATTGTGTACCACACTCTGTATCAATCATGTAGTACTCTCTGTATCAGTCGTGGGGCACTCTCTGTATCAGTCATGTGGCTCTCTCTGTATCAGTCGTATATCCCTCTCAGAATCAGTCGTGTGGCACTCTCTCTATCAGTCATGTAGCACTCCCTGCATCAGTCGTGTATCACTCTCTGTATCAGTTGTGTAGCGCTCTGGTTATCAGTCACGTGGCTGTCTCTTCATTAGTCCTGTAGCAGACTCTGTATCAATCATGTGGCACTCTCCATATCAGTCATGAGGCAATCTGTATCAGTCGTGTAGCAATCTGCTTATCAGTCGCATGGCATTCTGTGCATTAGTCCAGTAGCAGGCTCTGTATCAGTCATGTGGCACTCGCTATATCAGTTGTGAGGCACTCTCTGTATCAGTCGTGTAGCATTCTCTATATCAGACGTGTAGCACTCTCTGTATCAGTCGTTTGGCACTCTCTGCATCAGTCGTGTAGCACTCTCTATATCAGTCATGTAGTACTCTCTGTATCAATCATGTGGCAGTCTCTGCATCAGTCCTTTAGCTCTCTCTTTATCAGTCATGTAGCACTCTCTGTATCAGTCATGTTGCACTCCCTGTTTCAGTCATGTGGCATTCTCTGTATCAGTTGTGTACCACTCTCGGTATCAGTCTTGTAGCACTCTCTACACCATTCGTGTAGCACTCTCTGTATCAGTCGTGTAGCACTCTTTGTATCAGTCATGTGGCACTCTCTGTATCAGTCATGTGGAACTCTGTAACAGTCATGTAGCACTCTCTCTTTCAATTGTGTACCACTCTCTGTATCAGTCGTGTAACACTATCTGTATTATATCTGTGGCACTCTGTATCAGTCGTGTGGTACTCTCAGCATTAGGCATGTAGCATTCTCTGTATCAGTCGTGTTGCATTCTCTGTATCAGTCGTGTAGCACTCTCTCTATCAATTGTGTACCACACTCTGTATCAGTCATGTAGTACCCTCTGTATCAGTCGTGTGGTACTCTCTGTATCAACTCATGTGGCACTCTTGTTATCAGTCGTCTATCCCTCTCAGAATCAGTCGTGTGGCACTTTCTCTATCAGTCATGTAGCACTCCCTGCATCAGTCCTGTATCATTCTCTGTATCAGTCCTTTAGCACTCTCTGTATCAGTCGTTGGCACTCTCTGCATCAGTCGTGTAGCATTCTCTATATCAGTCGTGTAGCACTCTCTGTATCAGTCGTGTGGCAAGCTCTGTATCAGCCCTGTAGCACTCGCTGTATCAGTCATGTGGCATTCTCTGTATCAGTCATGTGGAACTCTCTGTAACAGTCGTGTAGCACGCTCTCTATCAATTGTGTACCACTCTCTGTATCAGTCGTGTGGCACTCTCTGTGTCAGTCATGTGGCACTCTCTGTAACAGTCGTGTAGCACTCTCTCTATCAATTGTGTACCACACTCTGTATCAATCATGTAGTACTCTCTGTATCAGTCGTGTGGCACTCTCTGTATCAGTCATGTGGCACTCTCTGTATCAGTTTTATATCCCTCTCAGAATCAGTGTGGCACTCTCTCTTTCAGTCATGTAGCACTCCCTGCATCAGTCGTGTATCACTATCTGTATCAGTCATGTAGCACTCTGGATATCAGTCACATAGAAGTCTCTTCATTAGCCCTGTAGCAGACTCTGTATCAGTCATGTGGCACTCTCCATATCAGTCGTGAGGTACTCTGTATCAGTCGTGTAGCATTCTCTATATCAGTCGTGTAGCACTCTCTAAGTCCGACATGTGGCACTCTCTGTATCAGTCATGTGGCACTCTCTATATCAGTTTTATATCCCTCTCAGAATCAGTGTGGCACTCTCTCTATCAGTCATGTAGCACTCCCTGCATCAGTCGTGTATCACTCTCTGTATCAGTCGTGTAGCACTCTGGATATCAGTCACGTGGAAGTCTCTTAATTAGCCCTGTAGCAGACTCTGTATCAGTCATGTGGCACTCTCCATATCAGTCGTGAGGTACTCTGTATCAGTCATGTAGCATTCTCTATACCAGTCGTGTAGCACTCTCTAAGTCCGACGTGTGGCACTCTCTGTATCAGTCATGTGGCACTCTCTATATCAGTCATGTAGTACACTCTGTATCAGTCATGTGGCACTCTCTGTTTCAGTCATGTGGAACTCTGTAACAGTCGTGTAGCACACTCTCTATCAATTGTGTATCACTCTCTGTATCAGTCGTCTAACACTATCTGTATTATATCTGTGGCACTCTGTATCAGTCGTGTGGTAATCTCAGCATTAGGCATGTAGCATTCTCTGTATCAGTCGTGTTGCACTCTCTGTATCAATCGTGTAGCACTCTCTCTATCAATTGTGTACCACACTTTGTATCAGTCATTTAGTACCCTCTGTATCAGTCGTGTGGCACTCTCTGTATCAGTCATGTGGCACTCTCATTATCAGTCATCTATCCCTCTCAGAATCAGTCGTGTGGCACTCTCTCTATCAGTCATGTAGCACTCCCTGCATCAGTCCTGTATCATTCTCTGTATCAACCCTTTAGCACTCTCTGTATCAGTCGTTGGCACTCTCTGCATCAGTCGTGTAGCATTCTCTATATCAGTCATGTAGCACTCCCTGCATCAGTCCTGTATCATTCTCTGTATCAGCCCTTTAGCACTCTCTGTATCAGTCGTTGGCACTCTCTGCATCAGTCGTGTAGCATTCTCTATATCAGTCATGTAGCACTCTCTGTATCAGTCGTGTGGCAAGCTCTGTATCAGCCCTGTAGCACCCTCTGTATCAGTCATGTGGCATTCTGTGTATCAGTCATGTGGAACTCTCTGTAAAAGTCGTGTAGCACGCTCTCTATCAATTGTGTACCACTCTCTGTATCAGTCATGTGGCACTCTCTGTATCAGTCATGTGAAACTCTCTGTAACAGTCATGTAGCACTCTCTCTAACAATTGGGTACCACACTCTGTATCAATCATGTAGTACTCTCTGTATC
The DNA here is from genome assembly GCF_017639515.1 of Carcharodon carcharias. Taxonomy (NCBI): domain Eukaryota; kingdom Metazoa; phylum Chordata; class Chondrichthyes; order Lamniformes; family Lamnidae; genus Carcharodon; species Carcharodon carcharias. The sequence continues at coordinate 35,572,482 of NC_054482.1, read as the reverse complement.
AGTCGTGTGGCACTCTCTGCATCAGTCATGTGGCACTCTCTGTATCAGTTTTATATCCCTCTCAGAATCAGTGTGGCACTCTCTCTATCAGTCATGTAGCACTCCCTGCATCAGTTGTGTAGCACTCTGGATATCAGTCACGTGGAAGTCTCCTCATTAGCCCTGTAGCAGACTCTGTATCAGTCATGTGGCACTCTCCATATCAGTCATGAGGTACTCTGTATCAGTCGTATAGCATTCTCTATATCAGTCGTGTAGCACTCTCTAAGTCCGACGTGTGGCACTCTCTGTATCAGTCATGTGGCACTCTCTGTATCAGTCATGTAACACTCTCTGTATCAATCGTGTAGCACTCTCTGTTTCAGTCATGTGGCATTCTCTGTATCAGTTGTGTAGCACTCTCGGTATCAGGCGTGTAGGACTCTCTATACCATTCGTGTAGCACTCTCTGCATTAGTCCTGTAGCACTCTCTGTATCCGTCATGTAGCACTCTCTGTATCAGTCATGTAGCACTCTCTGTATCAGTTGTGTAGCAATCTATGTATCAGTCGTGTAGCACTCTCAGCATTTGTCCTGTAGCACTCGATATATCAGTCATGTAGCACTCTCTTCATCAGTTGTGTAGCACTCTCTGTATCAGTCGTGTTGCACTCTGCTTATCAGTTGCGTGACTCTCTCTGCATTAGTCCTTTGCAGTATCTGGGTCAGTCGTGTGGCTCTCTCGGTATCAGTCATATGGCATTGTCTGTATCAGTCGTGTGGCACTCTCTGCATCAGTCGTGTATCAATCTCCGTATCAGTCGTGTAGCACTCTGCTTATCAGTCGCGAGGCAGTCTCTGCATTAGTCCTGTATCTGTCTCTGTATCGGTCATGTGGGACTCTCTATATCAGTCATGTAGCACTCTCTATAACAGTCGTGTTTCACTCTCTGTATCAGTCATGAGACACTCTCTGCATTAGTCCTGTGGCAGTCTCTGTATCAGTCATGTGGCACTCTCTATATCAGTCGTGAGGGACTCTCTGTCTCAGTCATGTAGCACTCCCTGTATCAGTCGTGTAGCGCTCTCTGTATCAATCGTGTGGCAGTCTCTGCATTGGTCACGTAACACTCTCTGTGTCAGTCGTGTAGCATTCTCGGTGTAGCTCTCTCTGTATCAGTCATTTAGCACTCTCTGTATCAGTCGTGTTACACTCTCTTATTCAATCGTGTAATACTCTCTGTATCAGTCATGTGGCAGTCTCAACATTAGTTCTTTAGGACTCTCTGTATCAGTCATGTAACACTCTCTGTATCAGTTGTCTAGCACTTTGTAAATCAATTGTGTAGCACTCTCTGCATCAGTCATGTGGCACTCTCTGCATCAGTCGAGTTGCACTCTCTGCATCAGTCGTGCAGCAATCTCTGTATCAGTTGTGTAGCACTCTCTGTATCAGTTGTGTAGCACCCTCTGTATCAGTCATGTAGCGCTCTCTGCATTAGTCCTGTAGCACTCTATGTATCAGTCATGTAGCACTCTCTGTATCAGTCGTGTTGCACTCTGCTTATCAGTTGCGTGGCTGTCTCTGCATTAATCCTCTGCAGTATCTGGGTCAGTCGTGTGGCTCTCTCGGCATTAGTCATATGGCAATGTCTGTATCAATCGTGTGGCACTCTCTGCATCAGTCGTGTATCAATCTCCGTATCAGTCGTGTAGCACTCTGCTTATCAGTCGCGTGGCAGTCTCTGCATTAGTCCTGTAGCAGTCTCTGTATCAGTCATGTGGGACTCTCTATATCAGTCATGTAGCACTCTCTATATCAGTCGTGTTTCACTCTCTGTATCAGTGTTGAGACAATCTCTGCATTAGACTTGTGGCAGTCTCTGTATCAGTCATGTGGCACTCTCTAAATCAGTCGTGAGGCACTCTGTCTCAGTCATGTAGCACTCTCTGTAGCAGTCGTGTAGCAGTCTCTGCATTGGTCACGTAACACTCTCGGTGTCAGTCGTATAGCATTCTTGGTGTAGCTCTCTCTGTATCAGTCATTTAGCACTCTCTATATCAGTCGTGTTACACTCTCTTATTCAATCGTGTAATACTCTCTGTATCAGTCGTGTGGCACTCTCAACATTAGTCCTTTAGCACTCTCTGTATCAGTCATGTAGCACTCTCTAAATCAGTTGTCTAGCACTTTCTAAATCAGTTGTGTAGCACTCTCTGCATCAGTCATGTGGCACCCTCTGCATCAGTCGTGTTGCACTCTTTGCATCAGTCGTGTAGCACTCTCTGTATCAGTTGTGTAGTACTCTCTGTATCAGTCATATAGCACTCTCTGTATCAGTTGTGTAGCACTCTCGGTATCAGTCTTGTAGCACTCTCTACACCATTCGTGTAGCACTCTCTGTATCAGTCGTGTAGCACTCTTTGTATCAGTCATGTGGCACTCTCTGTATCAGTCATGTGGAACTCTGTAACAGTCATGTAGCACTCTCTCTTTCAATTGTGTACCACTCTCTGTATCAGTCGTGTAACACTATCTGTATTATATCTGTGGCACTCTGTATCAGTCGTGTGGTACTCTCAGCATTAGGCATGTAGCATTCTCTGTATCAGTCGTGTTGCATTCTCTGTATCAGTCGTGTAGCACTCTCTCTATCAATTGTGTACCACACTCTGTATCAGTCATGTAGTACCCTCTGTATCAGTCGTGTGGTACTCTCTGTATCAACTCATGTGGCACTCTTGTTATCAGTCGTCTATCCCTCTCAGAATCAGTCGTGTGGCACTTTCTCTATCAGTCATGTAGCACTCCCTGCATCAGTCCTGTATCATTCTCTGTATCAGTCCTTTAGCACTCTCTGTATCAGTCGTTGGCACTCTCTGCATCAGTCGTGTAGCATTCTCTATATCAGTCGTGTAGCACTCTCTGTATCAGTCGTGTGGCAAGCTCTGTATCAGCCCTGTAGCACTCGCTGTATCAGTCATGTGGCATTCTCTGTATCAGTCATGTGGAACTCTCTGTAACAGTCGTGTAGCACGCTCTCTATCAATTGTGTACCACTCTCTGTATCAGTCGTGTGGCACTCTCTGTGTCAGTCATGTGGCACTCTCTGTAACAGTCGTGTAGCACTCTCTCTATCAATTGTGTACCACACTCTGTATCAATCATGTAGTACTCTCTGTATCAGTCGTGTGGCACTCTCTGTATCAGTCATGTGGCACTCTCTGTATCAGTTTTATATCCCTCTCAGAATCAGTGTGGCACTCTCTCTTTCAGTCATGTAGCACTCCCTGCATCAGTCGTGTATCACTATCTGTATCAGTCATGTAGCACTCTGGATATCAGTCACATAGAAGTCTCTTCATTAGCCCTGTAGCAGACTCTGTATCAGTCATGTGGCACTCTCCATATCAGTCGTGAGGTACTCTGTATCAGTCGTGTAGCATTCTCTATATCAGTCGTGTAGCACTCTCTAAGTCCGACATGTGGCACTCTCTGTATCAGTCATGTGGCACTCTCTATATCAGTTTTATATCCCTCTCAGAATCAGTGTGGCACTCTCTCTATCAGTCATGTAGCACTCCCTGCATCAGTCGTGTATCACTCTCTGTATCAGTCGTGTAGCACTCTGGATATCAGTCACGTGGAAGTCTCTTAATTAGCCCTGTAGCAGACTCTGTATCAGTCATGTGGCACTCTCCATATCAGTCGTGAGGTACTCTGTATCAGTCATGTAGCATTCTCTATACCAGTCGTGTAGCACTCTCTAAGTCCGACGTGTGGCACTCTCTGTATCAGTCATGTGGCACTCTCTATATCAGTCATGTAGTACACTCTGTATCAGTCATGTGGCACTCTCTGTTTCAGTCATGTGGAACTCTGTAACAGTCGTGTAGCACACTCTCTATCAATTGTGTATCACTCTCTGTATCAGTCGTCTAACACTATCTGTATTATATCTGTGGCACTCTGTATCAGTCGTGTGGTAATCTCAGCATTAGGCATGTAGCATTCTCTGTATCAGTCGTGTTGCACTCTCTGTATCAATCGTGTAGCACTCTCTCTATCAATTGTGTACCACACTTTGTATCAGTCATTTAGTACCCTCTGTATCAGTCGTGTGGCACTCTCTGTATCAGTCATGTGGCACTCTCATTATCAGTCATCTATCCCTCTCAGAATCAGTCGTGTGGCACTCTCTCTATCAGTCATGTAGCACTCCCTGCATCAGTCCTGTATCATTCTCTGTATCAACCCTTTAGCACTCTCTGTATCAGTCGTTGGCACTCTCTGCATCAGTCGTGTAGCATTCTCTATATCAGTCATGTAGCACTCCCTGCATCAGTCCTGTATCATTCTCTGTATCAGCCCTTTAGCACTCTCTGTATCAGTCGTTGGCACTCTCTGCATCAGTCGTGTAGCATTCTCTATATCAGTCATGTAGCACTCTCTGTATCAGTCGTGTGGCAAGCTCTGTATCAGCCCTGTAGCACCCTCTGTATCAGTCATGTGGCATTCTGTGTATCAGTCATGTGGAACTCTCTGTAAAAGTCGTGTAGCACGCTCTCTATCAATTGTGTACCACTCTCTGTATCAGTCATGTGGCACTCTCTGTATCAGTCATGTGAAACTCTCTGTAACAGTCATGTAGCACTCTCTCTAACAATTGGGTACCACACTCTGTATCAATCATGTAGTACTCTCTGTATCAGTCGTGTGGCACTCTCTGCATCAGTCATGTGGCACTCTCTGTATCAGTTTTATATCCCTCTCAGAATCAGTGTGGCACTCTCTCTATCAGTCATGTAGCACTCCCTGCATCAGTTGTGTAGCACTCTGGATATCAGTCACGTGGAAGTCTCCTCATTAGCCCTGTAGCAGACTCTGTATCAGTCATGTGGCACTCTCCATATCAGTCATGAGGTACTCTGTATCAGTCGTATAGCATTCTCTATATCAGTCGTGTAGCACTCTCTAAGTCCGACGTGTGGCACTCTCTGTATCAGTCATGTGGCACTCTCTGTATCAGTCATGTAACACTCTCTGTATCAATCGTGTAGCACTCTCTGTTTCAGTCATGTGGCATTCTCTGTATCAGTTGTGTAGCACTCTCGGTATCAGGCGTGTAGGACTCTCTATACCATTCGTGTAGCACTCTCTGCATTAGTCCTGTAGCACTCTCTGTATCCGTCATGTAGCACTCTCTGTATCAGTCATGTAGCACTCTCTGTATCAGTTGTGTAGCAATCTATGTATCAGTCGTGTAGCACTCTCAGCATTTGTCCTGTAGCACTCGATATATCAGTCATGTAGCACTCTCTTCATCAGTTGTGTAGCACTCTCTGTATCAGTCGTGTTGCACTCTGCTTATCAGTTGCGTGACTCTCTCTGCATTAGTCCTTTGCAGTATCTGGGTCAGTCGTGTGGCTCTCTCGGTATCAGTCATATGGCATTGTCTGTATCAGTCGTGTGGCACTCTCTGCATCAGTCGTGTATCAATCTCCGTATCAGTCGTGTAGCACTCTGCTTATCAGTCGCGAGGCAGTCTCTGCATTAGTCCTGTATCTGTCTCTGTATCGGTCATGTGGGACTCTCTATATCAGTCATGTAGCACTCTCTATAACAGTCGTGTTTCACTCTCTGTATCAGTCATGAGACACTCTCTGCATTAGTCCTGTGGCAGTCTCTGTATCAGTCATGTGGCACTCTCTATATCAGTCGTGAGGGACTCTCTGTCTCAGTCATGTAGCACTCCCTGTATCAGTCGTGTAGCGCTCTCTGTATCAATCGTGTGGCAGTCTCTGCATTGGTCACGTAACACTCTCTGTGTCAGTCGTGTAGCATTCTCGGTGTAGCTCTCTCTGTATCAGTCATTTAGCACTCTCTGTATCAGTCGTGTTACACTCTCTTATTCAATCGTGTAATACTCTCTGTATCAGTCATGTGGCAGTCTCAACATTAGTTCTTTAGGACTCTCTGTATCAGTCATGTAACACTCTCTGTATCAGTTGTCTAGCACTTTGTAAATCAATTGTGTAGCACTCTCTGCATCAGTCATGTGGCACTCTCTGCATCAGTCGAGTTGCACTCTCTGCATCAGTCGTGCAGCAATCTCTGTATCAGTTGTGTAGCACTCTCTGTATCAGTTGTGTAGCACCCTCTGTATCAGTCATGTAGCGCTCTCTGCATTAGTCCTGTAGCACTCTATGTATCAGTCATGTAGCACTCTCTGTATCAGTCGTGTTGCACTCTGCTTATCAGTTGCGTGGCTGTCTCTGCATTAATCCTCTGCAGTATCTGGGTCAGTCGTGTGGCTCTCTCGGCATTAGTCATATGGCAATGTCTGTATCAATCGTGTGGCACTCTCTGCATCAGTCGTGTATCAATCTCCGTATCAGTCGTGTAGCACTCTGCTTATCAGTCGCGTGGCAGTCTCTGCATTAGTCCTGTAGCAGTCTCTGTATCAGTCATGTGGGACTCTCTATATCAGTCATGTAGCACTCTCTATATCAGTCGTGTTTCACTCTCTGTATCAGTGTTGAGACAATCTCTGCATTAGACTTGTGGCAGTCTCTGTATCAGTCATGTGGCACTCTCTAAATCAGTCGTGAGGCACTCTGTCTCAGTCATGTAGCACTCTCTGTAGCAGTCGTGTAGCAGTCTCTGCATTGGTCACGTAACACTCTCGGTGTCAGTCGTATAGCATTCTTGGTGTAGCTCTCTCTGTATCAGTCATTTAGCACTCTCTATATCAGTCGTGTTACACTCTCTTATTCAATCGTGTAATACTCTCTGTATCAGTCGTGTGGCACTCTCAACATTAGTCCTTTAGCACTCTCTGTATCAGTCATGTAGCACTCTCTAAATCAGTTGTCTAGCACTTTCTAAATCAGTTGTGTAGCACTCTCTGCATCAGTCATGTGGCACCCTCTGCATCAGTCGTGTTGCACTCTTTGCATCAGTCGTGTAGCACTCTCTGTATCAGTTGTGTAGTACTCTCTGTATCAGTCATATAGCACTCTCTGTATCAGTTGTGTAGCACTCTCTTTATCAGTTGTGTAGCACTCTCTGTATCAGTCATGTAGCACTCTCTGCATTAGTCCTGTAGCACTCTATGGATCAGTCATGTAGCACTCTCTTTATCAGTTGTGTAGCACTCTCTGTAGCAGTCGTGTTGCACTCTGCTTATCAGTTGCATGGCTCTCTCTGAATTAGTCCTTTGCAATATCTGTGTCAGTCGTGTGGCTCTCTCGGTATCAGTCCTGTGGCATTGTCTGTATCAGACGTGTGGCACTCTCTGCATCAGCCGTGTAACAATCTCTGTATCAGTCGTGTAGCACTCTGCTTATCAGTCGCCTGGCAGTCTCTACATTAGTCATGTAGCAGTCTCTGTATCAGTCATGTGGCACTCTCTATATCAGTCGTGAGGCACTCTCTATATCAGTCATGTAGCACTCTCTGTATCAGTCGTGTGGCGCTCTCTGTATCAATCATGTGGCAATCTCTGTATCAGTCGTGTAGCAGTCTCTGCATTGGTCACGTAGCACTCTCTGTGTCAGTTGTTTAGCATCCTTGGTGTAGCACTATCTGTATCAGTCATGTAGCACTATCTGTATCAGTCGTGTTGCACTCTCTTATTCAATCATGTATTACTCTCTGTATCAGTCGTGTGGCACTCTCTGCATTAGTCCTGTAGAACTCTCTGTATCAGTCATGTAGCACTCCCTGTATCAGTTGTGTAACTCTCTCTGTATCAGTCGTGTTGCACTCTGCTTATCAGTTGCATGGCTCTCTCTGCATTAGTCCTTTGCAGTATCTGGGTGAGTCATGTGTCTCTCCCTGTATCAGTCATATGGCATTGTCTGTATCAGTCGTGTGGCACTCTCTGCATCAGTCGTGTATCAATCTCTGTATCAGTCGTGTAGCTCTCTGCTTATCAGTCGCGTGGCAGTCTCTGCATTAGCCCTGTAGCAGTCTCTGTATCAGTCATGTAGCACTCTCTCTATCAGTCATGTAGCCTCTCTATATCAGTCGTGTTTCCCTCTCTGTATCAGTCGTGAGACACTCTCTGCATTAGTCCTGTAGCAGTCTCTGTATCAGTCATGTGGCACTCTCTATATCAGTCATGTTGCATTGTCTGTATCAGTCGTGAGGCACTGGCTGCATCAGTCATGTATCAATCTCTGTATCAGTCATGTAGCACTCTACTTATCAGGCACGTGGCAGTCTCTGCATTAGTCCTGTAGCAGTCTCTGTATCATTCATGTGGCACTCACTATATCAGTCATCAGGCACTCTCTGTATCAGTCATGTAGCACAGTCTCTATCAGGCATGTAGCACTCTCTATAACTGTCATGTTTCACTCTCTGTATCAGTCGTGAAACACTCTCTGCATTAGTCCTGTAGCAGTCTCTGTATCAGACATGTGGCCCTCTCTATATTAGTGGTGAGGCACTCTCTGCATCAGTCATGTAGCAATCTCTGCATCAGTCGTGTTACACTCTCTGCATCAGTCGTATAGCACTCTCTGTATCAGTAGTGTAGCACTCTCTGTATCAGTTGTGTAGCACTCTCTTTATCAGTTGTGTAGCACTCTCTGTATCAGTCATGTAGCACTCTCTGCATTAGTCCTGTAGCACTCTATGTATCAGTCATGTAGCACTCTCTGTATCAGTTGTGTAGCACTCTCTTTATCAGTTGTGTAGCACTCTCTGTATAATTCATGTAGCACTCTCTGCATTAGTCCTGTAGCACTCTATGTGTCAGTCATGTAGCACTCTCTGTATCAGTTGTGTAGCACTCTCTGTATCAGTCATGTTGCACTCTGCTTATCAGTTGCATGGCTCTCTCTGCATTAGTCCTTTGCAGTATCTGGGTCAGTCGTGTGCCTCTCTCGGTATCAGTCATGTGGCATTGTCTGTATCAGACTTGTGGCACTCTCTGCATCAGTCATGTATCAATCTCTGTATCAGTCGTGTAGCACTCTGCTTATCAGTCGCGTGGCTTTCTCTACATTAGTCATGTAGCAGTCTCTGTATCAGTCATGTGGCACTCTCTATATCAGTTGTGAGGCTCTCTCTATATCAGTCATGTAGCACTCTCTGTATCAGTCGTGTGGCGCTCTCCGTATCAATCGTGTGGCAGTCTCTGTATCAGTCGTGTAGCAGTCTCTGCATTGGTCACCTAGCACTCTCTGTGTCAGTCGTGTAGCATCCTTGGTGTAGCACTCGCTGTATCAGTCATGTAGCACTATCTGTATCAGTCATGTTGCACTCTCTTATTCAATCATGTATTACTCTCTGTATTAGTCGTGTGGCACTCTCTGCATTAGTCCTGTAGCACTCTCTGTATCAGTCATGTAGCGCTCCCTGTATCAGTTGTGTAGCACTCTCTAAATCAGTTGTGTAGCACTCTCTGCATCAGTCGTGTGGCACTCTATGCATCAGACGTGTTGCACTCTCTGCATCAGTCATGTAGCACTCTCAGTATCTGTCGTGTGGCACTCTCTACATTAGTCCTGTAGCACTCTCTGTATCAGTCGTGTGGCACGCCCTGTATCAGTCATGTAGCACTCTCGTTATCAGAGATGTAGCACTCTCTGTATCAGTTGTGTAGCACTCTCTGTATCAGTCATATAGCACTTTCTATATCAGTTGTGTAGCACTCTCTAAATCAGTTGTGTAGCACTCTGTGCATCAGTCATGTGGCACTCTCTGCATCAGTCGTGTAGCACTCTCTCTATCAGTCGTGTGGGACTCTCTGCATTAGTCCTGTAGCACTCTCTGTATCAGTCGTGTGACACTCCCTGTATCAGTCATGTAGCAATCTCCGTGTCAGTCGTGTAGCATTCTCTGCATTTGTCCTGTAGCACTCGATATATCAGTCATGTAGCACCCTCTGTATCAGTCCTGTGGCGCTCTCTGTTTCAATCGTGTGGCAGTATCTGTATCAGTCGTGTAGCAGTCTCTGCATTGGTCACGTAGCACTCACTGTGTCAGTTGTGTAGCATTCTCGGTGTAGCACTCTCTCTATCAGTCATGTAGCACTCTCTGTATCAGTCGCATGGCGCTCTCCGTCTCAATCGTGTGACAGTCTCTGTATCAGTCATGTGGCACTCTCTGCATCACTCGTGTTGAACTCTCTGCATCAGTCGTGTAGCACTATCTGTATCAGTCGTGTGGCACTCTCTGCATTAGTCCTGTAGCAATCTCTGTATCAGTCGTGTGGCACTCCCTGTATCAGTCATGTAGCAATCTCCGTGTCAGTCGTGTAGCATTCTCTGCATTTGTCCTGTAGCACTCGATATATCAGTCATGTAGCACCCTCTGTATCAGTCCTGTGGCGCTCTCTGTTTCAATCGTGTGGCAGTATCTGTATCAGTCGTGTAGCAGTCTCTGCATTGGTCACGTAGCACTCACTGTGTCAGTTGTGTAGCATTCTCGGTGTAGCACTCTCTCTATCAGTCATGTAGCACTCTCTGTATCAGTCGCATGGCGCTCTCCGTCTCAATCGTGTGACAGTCTCTGTATCAGTCATGTGGCACTCTCTGCATCACTCGTGTTGAACTCTCTGCATCAGTCGTGTAGCACTATCTGTATCAGTCGTGTGGCACTCTCTGCATTAGTCCTGTAGCAATCTCTGTATCAGTCGTGTGGCACTCCCTGTATCAGTCATGTAGCACTCTCTGTATCAGTTGTGTAGCACTCTCTGTATCATTTGTGTAGCACACTCTGGATCAGTTGTGTAGCACTCTCTGCATTAGTCCTGTAGCACTCTTTGTATCAGTCATGTAGCACTTTCTATATCAGTTGTGTAGCACTCTCTAAATCAGTTGCGTAGCACTCTCTGCATCAGTCATGGGGCACTCTCTGCATCAGTCGTGTTGCACTCTGCATCAGTCGTGTAGTACTATCTGTATCAGTCGTGTGGCACTCTCTGCATTAGTCCTGTAGCACTCTCTGTAACAGTCGTGTGGCACTCCCTGTATCAGTCATGTAGCACTCTCCGTATCAGATGTGTAGCACTCTCTGTATCAGTTGTGTAGCACTCTCTATATCAGTTGTGTAGCACTCTCTGCATTTGTCCTGTAGCACTCGATATATCAGTCATGTAGCACTCTCTGTATCAGTTGTGTATCTCTCTCTGTATCAGTCGTGTTGCACTCTGCTTATCAGTTGCGTGGCTCTCTCTGCATTAGTCCTTTGCAGTATCTGAGTGAGTCGTGTGGCTTTCTCTGCATCAGTCATATGGCATTGTCTGTATCAGTCATGTGGTACTCTCTGCATCAGTCATGTATCAATCTCTGTATCAGTCGTGTAGCACTCTGCTTATCAGTCACGTGGCAGTCTCTGCATTAGTCCTGTAGCAGTCTCTGTATCAGTCATGTGGCACTCTATATATCAGTGGCGAGTCACTCTCTGTATCAGTCATGTAGCACTCTCTCTATCAGTCAATTAGCCTCTCTATATTAGTCGTGTTTCACTCTCTGTATCAGTCTTAAGACACTCTCTGCATTTGTCCTGTAGCAGTCTCTGTATCAGTCATGTGGCAGTCTCTATATCAGTCGTGAGGCACTCTCTGTATCAGTCATGTAGCACTCTCTGTATCGGTCATGTGGCATTGTCTGTATCAGTCGTGTGGCACTCTCTGCATCAGTCGTGTGTCAAGCTCTGTATCAGTCGTGTAGCACTCTACTTATCAGTCGCGTGGCATTCTCTGCATTAGTCCTGTAGCCGTATCTGTATCAGTCATGTGGCACACACTATATCAGTCATGAGGCGCTCTCTGTATCAGTCATGTAGCACTCTCTCTATCAGGCATGTAGCACTCTCTATATCAGTCGTGTTTCACTCTCTGTATCAGTCGTGAGACACTCTCTGCATTAGTCCTGTAGCAGTCTCTGTATCAGTCAAGTGGCCCTCTCTATATTAGTGGTTAGGCACTCTCTGTATCTGTCATGGAGCACTCTCTGTATCAGTCGTGTGGCGCTCTCTGTTTCAATCATGTGGCAGTATCTGTATCAGTCGTGTAGCAGTCTCTGCATTGGTCACGTAGCACTCTCTGTGTCAGTCGTGTAGCATTCTCGGTGTAGCACTCTCTGTATCAGTCATGTAGCACTCTCTGTATCAGTCGCGTGGAGCTCTCCGTATCAATCGTGTGACAGTCTCTGTATCAGTCATGTGGCACTGTCTGCATCACTCGTGTTGAACTCTCTGCATCAGTCGTGTAGCACTATCTGTATCAGTCGTGTGGCACTCTCTGCATTAGTCCTGTAGCAATCTCTGTATCAGTCGTGTGGCACTCCCTGTATCAGTCATGTAGCACTCTCTGTATCAGTTGTGTAGCACTCTCTGTATCAGTTGTGTAGCACTCTCTGTATCAGTCGTGTAGCACTCTCTGCATTAGTCCTGTAGCACTCATTGTATCAGTCATGTAGCACTTTCTATATCAGTTGTGTAGCACTCTCTAAATCAGTTGTGTAGCACTCTCTGCATCAGTCATGTGGCACTCTCTGCATCAGACGTGTTGCACTCTGCATCAGTCGTGTAGCACTATCTGTATCAGTCATGTAGCACTCTCTGTATCAGTTCTGTAGCACTCTCTGTATCAGTTGAGTAGCACTCTCTGTATCAGTCGTGTAGCACTCTCTGCATTTGTCCTGTAGCACTCGATATATCAGTCCTGTAGCACTCTCTGTATCAGTTGTGTAGCTGTCTCTGTATCAGTCATGTTGCACTCTTCTTATCAGTTGCGTGGCTCTCTCTGCATTAGTCCTTTGCAGTAACTGGGTGAGTCATGTGGCTCTCTCTGTATCAGTCATATGGCACTCTCTGCATCAGTCGTGTATCAATCTCTTTATCAGTCGTGTAGCACTCTGCTTATCAGTCGCGTGGCAGTCTCTGCATTAGTCCTGTAGCAGTCTCTGTATCAGTCATGTGGCACTCTCTATGACAGTCGGGAGTCACTCTCTGTATCAGTCATGTAGCACTCTCTCTAACAGTCAATTAGCCTCTATATATCAGTCGTGTTTCACTCTCTGTATCAGTCGTGAGACACTCTCTGCATTAGTCCTGTAGCAGTCTCTGTATCAGTCATGTGGCAGTCTCTACATCAGTCGTGAGGCAATCTCTGTATCAGTCATGTAGCACTCTCTGTATCAGTCATGTGGCATTGGCTGTATCAGTTGTGTGGCACTCTCTGCATCAGTCGTGTGTCAATCTCTGTATCAGTCGTGTAGCACTCTACTTATCAGTCGCGTGACATTCTCTGCATTAGTCCTGTAGCAGTATCTGTTTCAGTCATGTGGCACTCACTATATCAGTCATGAGGCACTCTCTGTATCAGTCATGTAGCATTCTCTCTATCAGGCATGTAGCACTCTCTATATCAGTCATGTTTCACTCTCTGTATCAGTCGTGAGACAATCTCTGCATTAGTCCTGTAGCAGTCTCTGCATCAGTCATGTGGCCCTCTCTAAATTAGTGGTGAGGCACTCTCTGTATCTGTCATGTAGCACTCTCTGTATCAGTCATGTAGCACTCTCTGTATCAGTCGCATTACGCTCCCTGTACCAATCGTGTGGCAGTCTCTGTATCAGTCGTGTAGCAGTCTCTGCATTGGTCACATAGCACTCTCTCTGTCAGTCGTGTAGCACTCTGCTTATCAGTCGCGTGGCTTTCTCTACATTAGTCATGTAGCAGTCTCTGTATCAGTCATGTGGCACTCTCTACATCAGTCGTGAGGCACTCTCTGTATCAGTCATGTAGCACTCTCTCTATCACTGATGTAGCACTCTCTATATTAGTCGTATTTCACTCTCTGTATCAGTCGTGAGACTTTCTCTGCATTAGTCCTGTAGCAGTCTCTTTATCAGTCATGTGGCACTCTCTTATATCAGTCGTGAGGCCCTCTCTGTAAAAGTCGTGTTGTACTCTGCTTATCAGTTGCGTGGCTCTCTCTGCATTAGTCCTTTACAGTATCAGGGTCAGTCGTGTGGCTCTCTCAGTATCAGTCATATGGCATTGTCTGTATCAGTCGTGTGGCACTCTCTGCATCAGTCGTGTATCAATCTCTGTATCAGACATGTAGCACTCTGCTTATCAGTCATGTGTCAGTCTCTGCATTAGTCCTGTAGCAGTCTCTGTATCAGTCATGTGGCACTCCCTATATCAGTCGTGAGGCACTCTCTGTATCAGTCATGTAGCACTCTCTCTATCAGTCATGTAGCATTCTCTATATCAGTCGTGTTGCCCTCTCTGTATCAGTCGTGAGACACTCTCTGCAATAGTCCTGTAGCAGTCTCTATATCAGTCATGTAGCACTCTCAGTTTCAATCGTGTGGCAGTCTCTGTATCAGTCGTGTAGCAGTCTCTGCATTGGTCACGTAGCACTCTCTGTGTCAGTCATTTAGCATTCTCGGTGTAGTACTCTCTGTATCAGTCATGTAGCACTCTCTGTATCAGTCACGTGGGGCTCTCCATATCAATCGTGTGGCAGTCTCTGTATCTGTCGTGTAGCAGTCTCTGCATTGGTCACGTAGCACTCTCTGTGTCAGTCGTGTAGCATTCTCGGTGTAGCACTCTCTGTATCAGTCGTGTTGAACTCTCTTTATCAATCATGTATTACTCTCTGTATCAGTTGTGTGGCACACTCTGCATTCGTCCTGTAGCACTCTCTGTATCAGTCATGTAGCACTCTCTGTATCAGTTGTGTAGCACTATCCGCATCAGTCATGTGGCAATCTCTGCATCAGTTGTGTTGCACTCTCTGCATCAGTCGTGTAGCACTCTCTGTATCAGTCGTGTGGCACTCTCTGCATTAGTCCGGTAGCAATCTCTGTATCAGTCATATGGCATTCCATGTATCAGTCATGTAGCACTCTCTGTATCAGTCGTGTTGCACTCTGCTTATCAGTTGCATGGCTCTCTCTGCATTAGTCTTTTGCAGTACCTGGGTCAGTCTTGTGTCTCTTTCGGTATCAGTCATGTGGCATTGTCTGCATCAGTCGTGTGACACTCTCTGCATCAGTCGTGTATCAATCTCTGTATCAGTCGTGTAGCACTCTTTTTAACAGTCACGTGGCACTCTCTGCATTAGTCATGTAGCAGTCTCTGTATCGGTCATGTTGCACTCTCTATTTCAGTCGTGAGACACTCTCTATATCAGTCATGTAGCACTCTCTGTATCAGTCAAGTAGCACTCTCTGTATCAGTCGTGTGGCACTCTCTATTTCAGTCGTGAGGCACTCTCTATATCAGTCATGTAGCACTCTCTGTATCTGTCATGTAGCACTCTCTGTATCAGTCGCATGGCGCTCCCTGTACCAATCGTGTGGCAGTCTCTGTATCAGTCGTGTAGCAGTCTCTGCATTGGTCACGTAGCACTCTCTGTGTCAGTCGTTTAGCATTCTCGGTGTAGCACTCTCTGTATCAGTCATGTAGCACTCTCTGTATCAGTCGTGTGGCACTCTCTATTTCAGTCGTGAGGCACTCTCTATATCAGTCATGTAGCACTCTCTGTATCTGTCATGTAGCACTCTCTGTATCAGTCGCATGGCGCTCCCTGTACCAATCGTGTGGCAGTCTCTGTATCAGTCGTGTAGCAGTCTCTGCATTGGTCACGTAGCACTCTCTGTGTCAGTCGTTTAGCATTCTCGGTGTAGCACTCTCTGTATCAGTCATGTAGCACTCTCTGTATCAGTTGTGTGGCACTCTCTATTTCAGTCGTGAGGCACTCTCTATATCAGTCATGTAGCACTCTCTGTATCAGTCATGTAGCACTCTCTGTATCAGTCGCATGGAGCTCCCTGTACCAATCGTGTGGCAGTCTCTGTATCAGTCGTGTAGCAGTCTCTGCATTGGTCATGTAGCACTCTCTGTGTCAGTCGTTTAGCATTCTCGGTGTAGCACTCTCTGTATCAGTCATGTAGCACTCTCTGTATCAGTCACGTGGGGCTCTCCATATCAATCGTGTGGCAGTCTCTGTATCTGTCGTGTAGCAGTCTCTGCATTGGTCACGTAGCACTCTCTGTGTCAGTCGTGTAGCATTCTCGGTGTAGCACTCTCTGTATCAGTCGTGTTGAACTCTCTTTATCAATCATGTATTACTCTCTGTATCAGTTGTGTGGCACACTCTGCATTCGTCCTGTAGCACTCTCTGTATCAGTCATGTAGCACTCTCTGTATCAGTTTTGTAGCACTCTCTAAATCAGTTGTGTAGCACTATCCGCATCAGTCATGTGGCAATCTCTCCATCAGTCGTGTTGCACTCTCTGCATCAGTCGTGTAGCACTCTCTGTATCAGTCGTGTGGCACTCTCTGCATTAGTCCGGTAGCAATCTCTGTATCAGTCATATGGCATTCCATGTATCAGTCATGTAGCACTCTCTGTATCAGTCGTGTTGCACTCTGCTTATCAGTTGCATGGCTCTCTCTGCATTAGTCCTTTGCAGTACCTGGGTCAGTCTTGTGTCTCTTTCGGTATCAGTCATGTGGCATTGTCTGCATCAGTCGTGTGACACTCTCTGCATCAGTCGTGTATCAATCTCTGTATCAGTCGTGTAGCACTCTTTTTAACAGTCACGTGGCACTCTCTGCATTAGTCATGTAGCAGTCTCTGTATCGGTCATGTTGCACTCTCTATTTCAGTCGTGAGACACTCTCTATATCAGTCATGTAGCACTCTCTGTATCAGTCAAGTAGCACTCTCTGTATCAGTCGTGTGGCACTCTCTATTTCAGTCGTGAGGCACTCTCTATATCAGTCATGTAGCACTCTCTGTATCTGTCATGTAGCACTCTCTGTATCAGTCGCATGGCGCTCCCTGTACCAATCGTGTGGCAGTCTCTGTATCAGTCGTGTAGCAGTCTCTGCATTGGTCACGTAGCACTCTCTGTGTCAGTCGTTTAGCATTCTCGGTGTAGCACTCTCTGTATCAGTCATGTAGCACTCTCTGTATCAGTTGTGTGGCACTCTCTATTTCAGTCGTGAGGCACTCTCTATATCAGTCATGTAGCACTCTCTGTATCAGTCATGTAGCACTCTCTGTATCAGTCGCATGGAGCTCCCTGTACCAATCGTGTGGCAGTCTCTGTATCAGTCGTGTAGCAGTCTCTGCATTGGTCATGTAGCACTCTCTGTGTCAGTCGTTTAGCATTCTCGGTGTAGCACTCTCTGTATCAGTCATGTAGCACTCTCTGTATCAGTCACGTGGGGCTCTCCATATCAATCGTGTGGCAGTCTCTGTATCTGTCGTGTAGCAGTCTCTGCATTGGTCACGTAGCACTCTCTGTGTCAGTCGTGTAGCATTCTCGGTGTAGCACTCTCTGTATCAGTCGTGTTGAACTCTCTTTATCAATCATGTATTACTCTCTGTATCAGTTGTGTGGCACACTCTGCATTCGTCCTGTAGCACTCTCTGTATCAGTCATGTAGCACTCTCTGTATCAGTTTTGTAGCACTCTCTAAATCAGTTGTGTAGCACTATCTGCATCAGTCATGTGGCAATCTCTGCATCAGTCGTGTTGCACTCTCTGCATCAGTCGTGTAGCACTCTCTGTATCAGTCGTGTGGCACTCTCTGCATTAGTCCGGTAGCAATCTCTGTATCAGTCATATGGCACTCCATGTATCAGTCATGTAGCACTCTCTGTATCAGTCGTGTTGCACTCTGCTTATCAGTTGCATGGCTCTCTCTGCATTAGTCCTTTGCAGTACCTGGGTCAGTCTTGTGTCTCTTTCGGTATCAGTCATGTGGCATTGTCTGCATCAGTCGTGTGACACTCTCTGCATCAGTCGTGTATCAATCTCTGTATCAGTCATGTAGCACTCTTCTTATCAGTCGCGTGGCACTCTCTGCATTAGTCATGTAGCAGTCTCTGTATCGGTCATGTTGCACTCTCTATTTCAGTCGTGAGACACTCTCTATATATCAGTCATGTAGCACTCTCTGTATCAGTCAAGTAGCACTCTCTGTATCAGTCGTGTGGCACTCTCTATTGTAGTCGTGAGGCACTCTCTATATCAGTCATGTAGCACTCTCTGTATCAGTCATGTAGCACTCTCTGTATCAGTCGCATGGCGCTCCCTGTACCAATCGTGTGGCAGTCTCTGTATCAGTCGTGTAGCAGTCTCTGCATTGGTCACGTAGCACTCTCTGTGTCAGTCGTGTAGCACTCTCTGTATCAGTCGTGTTGAACTCTCTTATTCAATCATGTATTACTCTCTGTATCAGTCGTGTGCACTCTCTGCATTAGTCGTGTAGCACTCACTGTATCAGTCGTGTGGCACTCTCTGCATCAGTCGTGTTGCACTCTCTGCATCAGTCGTATAGCCCTCTATGTATCAGTCGTGTGGCACTCTCTGCATTAGTCCTGTAGCACTCTTTGTATCAGTCGTGTGGCAATCCCTGTATCAGTCATGTAGCACTCTCTGTATCAGTTGTGTAGTACTCTCTGTATCAGTTGTGTAGCACTCACTGTATCAGTCATGTAGCACTCTCTTCATTAGTCCTGTAGCACTCTCTGTATCAGTCATGTGGCACTCTATGCATCAGTTGTGTAGCTCTCTTTGTATCAGTCATGTTGCACTCTGCTTATCAGTTGCGTGGCTCTCTCTGCATTAGTCCTTTGCAGTATCTGGTTCAGTCATGTGGCTCTCTCGGTATCAGTCATATGGCATTGTCTGTATCAGTCGTGTGGTACTCTCTGCATCAGTCGTGTATCAATCTCTGTATCAGTCGTGTAGCACTCTGCTTATCAGTCGCATGGCAGTCTCTGCATTAGTCCTGTAGCAGTCTCTTTATCAGTCATGTGGCACTCTCTATATCAGTCTTGAGGCACTCTCTTTATCAGTAGTGTAGCACTCTCTCTATCAGGCATGTAGCACTCTCTATATCAGGCATGTAGCACTCTCTATATCAGTCGTGTTCACTCTCTGTATCAGTCGTGAGACTCTCTCTGCATTAGTCCTGTAGCAGTCTCTGTATCAGTCATGTGGCACTCTCTATATAGGTCTTGAGACACTCTCTGTATCAGTCATGTAGCAGTGTCTAAATCAGTTGTGTAGCACTCTCTGCATCAGTCATTTGGCACTCTCTGCATCAGTCGTGTTTCATTCTCTGAATCAGTCGTGTAGCACTCTCTGTATCCGTCGTGTGGAACTCTCTGCATTAGTCCTGTTGCACTCCATGTATCAGTCATGTAGCACTCTCTGTATCAGTTGTGTAGCACTCTCTGTATCAGTTGTGTAGCACTCTCCGTATCAGTCGTGTAGCACCCTCTGCATTAGTCCTGTAGCACTCTCTGTATCAGTCACGTAGCACTCTCTGTATCAGTTGTGTCACACTCTCTGTATCAGTTGTGTAGCACTCTCCGTATCAGTCGTGTAGCACTCTCTGCATTAGTCCTGTAGCACTCTCTGTATCAGTCACGTAGCAGTCTCTGTATCAGTTGTGTAGCACTCTCTTTATCAGTCATTTAGCACTCTCTGTATCAGTCATGTTACACTCTCTTATTCAATCGTGTAATACTCTCTGTATCAGTCGTGTGGCATTCTCAACATTAGTCCTTTAGCACTCTCTGTATCAGTCATGTAGCACTCTCTGAATCAGTTGTCTAGCACTTTCTAAATCAGTTGTGTAGCACTCTCTGCATCAGTCATGTGGCACTCTCTGCATCAGTCGTCTTGCAATCTCTGCATCAGTCGTGTAGCACTCTCTGTATCAGTCATGTGGCACTCTCTGCATCAGTCGTCTTGCAATCTCTGCATCAGTTTTGTAGCACTCTCTGTATCAGTTGTGTAGCACTCTCTGTATCAGTTGTGTAGCACTCTCTGTATCAGTCATGTAGCACTCTCTGCATTAGTCCTGTAGCACTCTATGTATCAGTCATGTAGCACTCTCTGTATCAGTTGTGTAGCACTCTCTTTATCAGTTGTGTAGCACTCTCTGTATCAGTCATGTAGCGCTCTCTGCATTAGTCCTGTAGCACTCTATGTATCAGTCATGTAGCACTCTCTGTATCAGTCGTGTTGCACCCTGCTTTTCAGTTGCGTGGCTCTCTCTGCATTAATCCTTTGCAGTATCTGGGTCAGTTGTGTGGCTCTCTCGGTATCAGTCATATGGCATTGTCTGTATCAGTCGTGTGTCACTCTCTGCATCAGTCGTGTATCAATCTCCGTATCAGTCGTGTAGCACTCTGCTTATCAGTCGCGTGGCAGTCTCTGCATTAGTCCTGTAGCAGTCTCTGTATCAGTCATGTGGGACTCTCTATATCAGTCATGTAGCACTCTCTATATCAGTCGTGTTTCACTCTCTGTATCAGTCGTGAGACACTCTCTGCATTAGTCCTGTGGCAGTCTCTGTATCAGTCATGTGGCACTCTCTATATCAGTCGTGAGGCACTCTCTGTATCAGTCGTGTAGCAGTCTCTGCATTGGTCACGTAACACTCTCTGTGTCAGTCGTATAGCATTCTCGGTGTAGCTCTCTCTGTATCAGTCATTTAGCACTCTCTGTATCAGTCGTGTTACACTCTCTTATTCATTCGTGTAATACTCTCTGTATCAGTCTTGTGGCACTCTCAACATTAGTCCTTTAGCACTCTCTGTATCAGTCATGTAGCACTCTCTGAATCAGTTGTCTAGCACTTTCTAAATCAGTTGTGTAGCACTCTCTGCATCAGTCATGTGGCACTCTCTGCATCAGTCGTGTTGCACTCTCTGCATCAGTCGTGTAGCACTCTCTGTATCAGTTGTGTAGCACTCTCGGTATCAGTTGTGTAGCACTCTCTGTATCAGTCATGTTGCACTCTCTGCATTAGTCCTGTAGCACTCTATCTGTCACTCATGTAGCACTCTCTGTATCAGTTGTGTAGCTCTCTCGGTATCAGTTGTGTAGCGCTCTCTGTATCAGTCATGTAGCACTCTCTGCATTAGTCCTGTAGCACTCTATGGATCAGTCATGCAGCACTCTCTTTATCAGTTGTGTAGCACTCTCTGTATCAGTCGTGTTGCACTCTGCTTATCAGTTGCATGGCTCTCTCTGAATTAGTCCTTTGCAGTATCTGGGTCAGTCGTGTGGCTCTCTCGGTATCAGTCATGTGTCATTGTCTGTATCAGACATGTGGCACTCTCTGCATCAGTCGAGTATCAATCTCTGTATCAGTCGTGTAGCACTCTGCTTATCAGTCGCCTGGCAGTCTCTACCTTAGTCATGTAGCAGTCTCTGTATCAGTCTTTTGGCACTCTCCATATCAGTCGTGAGGCACTCTCTATATCAGTCATGTAGCACTCTCTGTATCAGTCGTGTGGCGCTCTCCGTATCAATCATGTGGCAGTCTCTGTATCAGTTGTGTAGCAGTGTCTGCATTGGTCATGTAGCACTATCTGTGTCAGTCGTGTTGCACTCTCTTATTCAATCATCTATTACTCTCTGTATCAGTCGTGTGGCACTCTCTGCATTAGTCCTGTAGCACTCTCTGTATCAGTCATGTAGCACTCCCTGTATCAGTTATGTAGCACTCTCTAAATCAGTTGTGTAGCATTCTCTGCATCAGTCATGTGGCACTCTCTGCATCAGTCGTGTTGCACTCTCTGCATCAGTCGGGTAGCACTCTCAGTATCAGTCGTGTGGCACTCTCTACATTAGTCCTGTAGCACTCTCTGTATCAGTCGTGTGGCACTCCCTGTATCAGTCATGTAGCACTCTCTGTTTCAGTTGTGTAGCACTCTCTGCATCAGTCGTGTATCAATCTCTGTATCAGTCGTGTAGCACTCTACTTATCAATCGCGTGGCAGTCTCTGCATTAGTCCTGTAGCAGTCTCTGCATCAGTCATGTGGCACTCTCTATATCAGTCATGAGGCACTCTCTGTATCAGTCATGTAGCACTCTCTCTATCAGGCATGTAGCACTCTCTATATCAGTCGTGTTTCTCTCTCTGTATCAGTCATGTGGCCCTCTCCATATCAGTGGTGAGGCACACTCTGTATCAGTCATGTAGCACTCTGTATCAGTCGTGTGGCGCTCTCTATTTCAATCGTGTGGCAGTCTCTGTATCAGTAGTGTAGCAGTCTCTGCATTAGTCATGTAGCACTCTCTGTGTCAGTCGTGTACCTTTCTCGGTGTAGCACTCTCTGTATCAGTCATGTGGCACTGTCTGCATCACTCGTGTTGAACTCTCTGCATCAGTCATGTAGCACTCTCTGTGTCAGTCGTGTACCGTTCTCGGTGTAGCACTCTCTGTATCAGTCTTGTGGCACTCTCTGCCTTAGTCGTGTAGCAATCTCTGTAACAGTTATGTGGCACCCCCTGTATCAGTCATGTAGCACTCTCTGTATCAGTTGTCTAGCACTCTCTGTATCAGTTGTGTAGCACTCTTTGTATCAGTCATGTAGCACTCTCTGCATTAGTCCTGTAGCACTCTCTGTATCAGTCATGTAGCACTCTCTGTATCAGTCATGTGGCACTCTCTTTATCAGTTGTGTAGCACTCTCTGCAGCAGTCGTATAGCCCTCTATGTATCAGTTGTGTGGCACTCTCTGCATTAGTCCTGTAGCACTCTCTGTATCAGTCGTGTGGCACTCCCTGTATCAGTCATGTAGCATTCTCTGTATCAGTTGTGTAGTGTTCTCTGTATCAGTTGTGTAGCACTCTCTGTATCAGTCATGTAGCACTCTCTGCATCAGTTGTGTAGCTCTCTTTGTATCAGTCATGTTGCACTCTGCTTATCAGTTGCGTGGCTCTCTCTGTATTAGTCCTTTGCAGTATCTGGTTCAGTCGTGTGGCTCTCTCGTTATCAGTCGTGTATCAATCTCTGTATCAGTCGTGTAGCACTCTGCTTATCAGTCGCGTGGCAGTCTCTGCCTTAGTCCTGTAGCAGTCTCTTTATCAGTCATGTGGCACTCTCTATATCAGTCTTGAGGCACTCTCTGTATCAGTAGTGTAGCACTCTCTCTATCAGGCATGTAGCACTCTCTATATCAGGCATGTAGCACTCTCTATATCAGTCGTGTTTCACTCTCTGTATCAGTCGTGAGACTCTCTCTGCATTAGTCCTGTAGCAGTCTCTGTATCGGTCATGTGGCACTCTCTATATCAGTCTTGAGACACTCTCTGTATCAGTAGTGTAGCACTCTCTCTATCAGGCATGTAGCACTCTCTATATCAGGCATGTAGCACTCTCTATATCAGTCGCGTGGCGCTCTCTGTATCAATCGTGTGGCACTCTCTGTATCAGTCGTGTAGCAGTCTCTGCATTGGTCACGTCACACTCTCTGTGTCAGTCATGTAGCATCCTTGGTGTAGCACTCTCTTTATCAGTCATGTAGCACTCTCTGTATCAGTCGTGTTGCACTCTTATTCAATCATGTATTACTCTCTGTATCAGTCAAGTAGCACTCTCTGTATCAGTTGTGTAGCACTCTCTGTATCAGTCGTGTAGCACTCTCTGCATTAGTCCTGTAGCACTCTCTGTATCAGTCATGTAGCACTCTCTTTATCAGTTGTGTAGCACTCTCTATCAGTCGTGTTGCACTCTGCTTATCAGTTGCGTGGCTCTCTCTGCATTAGTCCTTTGCAGTATCTGGGTCAGTCGTGTGACTCTCTCGGTATCAGTCATATGGCATTGTCTGTATCAGTCGTGTGGCACTCTCTGCATCAGTCGTGTATCTATCTCTGTATCAGTCGTGTAGCACTCTGCTTATCAGTCATGTGGCAGTCTCTGCATTAATCCTGTAGCAGTCTCTGTATCAGTCATGTGTCACTTTCTATATCAGTCGTGAGGCACTCTCTGCATTAGTCCTGTAGCAGTCTCTGTATCAGTCATGTGGCACTCTCTATATCAGACGTGAGGCACTTTCTGCATCAGTCGTGTATCAATCTCTGGATCAGTCGTGTAGCACTCTGCTTATCAGTCGCGTGGCAGTCTCTATATTTGTCATGTAGCATTCTCTGTATCAGTCATGTGGCACTCTCTATATCAGTCGTGAGGCACTCTCTGTATCAGTCATGTAGCAGTCTCTACATCAGTTGTGTAGCTCTCTTTGTATCAGTCATGTTGCACTCTGCTTATCAGTTGCGTGGCTCTCTCTGTATTAGTCCTTTGCAGTATCTGGTTCAGTCGTGTGGCTCTCTCGTTATCAGTCGTGTATCAATCTCTGTATCAGTCGTGTAGCACTCTGTTTATCAGTCGCGTGGCAGTCTCTGCATTAGTCCTGTAGCAGTCTCTTTATCAGTCATGTGGCACTCTCTATATCAGTCTTGAGGCACTCTCTGTATCAGTAGTGTAGCACTCTCTCTATCAGGCATGTAGCACTCTCTATATCAGGCATGTAGCACTCTCTATATCAGTCGTGTTTCACTCTCTGTATCAGTCGTGAGACTCTCTCTGCATTAGTCCTGTAGCAGTCTCTGTATCGGTCATGTGGCACTCTCTATATCAGTCTTGAGACACTCTCTGTATCAGTAGTGTAGCACTCTCTCTATTAGGCATGTAGCACTCTCTTTATCAGGCATGTAGCACTCTCTATATCAGTCGCGTGGCGCTCTCTGTATCAATCGTGTGGCACTCTCTGTATCAGTCGTGTAGCAGTCTCTGCATTGGTCACGTCACACTCTCTGTGTCAGTCATGTAGCATCCTTGGTGTAGCACTCTCTTTATCAGTCATGTAGCACTCTCTGTATCAGTCGTGTTGCACTCTTATTCAATCATGTATTACTCTCTGTATCAGTCAAGTAGCACTCTCTGTATCAGTTGTGTAGCACTCTCTGTATCAGTCGTGTAGCACTCTCTGCATTAGTCCTGTAGCACTCTCTGTATCAGTCATGTAGCACTCTCTTTATCAGTTGTGTAGCACTCTCTATCAGTCGTGTTGCACTCTGCTTATCAGTTGCGTGGCTCTCTCTGCATTAGTCCTTTGCAGTATCTGGGTCAGTCGTGTGACTCTCTCGGTATCAGTCATATGGCATTGTCTGTATCAGTCGTGTGGCACTCTCTGCATCAGTCGTGTATCTATCTCTGTATCAGTCGTGTAGCACTCTGCTTATCAGTCATGTGGCAGTCTCTGCATTAATCCTGTAGCAGTCTCTGTATCAGTCATGTGTCACTTTCTATATCAGTCGTGAGGCACTCTCTGCATTAGTCCTGTAGCAGTCTCTGTATCAGTCATGTGGCACTCTCTATATCAGACGTGAGGCACTTTCTGCATCAGTCGTGTATCAATCTCTGGATCAGTCGTGTAGCACTCTGCTTATCAGTCGCGTGGCAGTCTCTATATTTGTCATGTAGCATTCTCTGTATCAGTCATGTGGCACTCTCTATATCAGTCGTGAGGCACTCTCTGTATCAGTCATGTAGCAGTCTCTACATCAGTTGTGTAGCTCTCTTTGTATCAGTCATGTTGCACTCTGCTTATCAGTTGCGTGGCTCTCTCTGTATTAGTCCTTTGCAGTATCTGGTTCAGTCGTGTGGCTCTCTCGTTATCAGTCGTGTATCAATCTCTGTATCAGTCGTGTAGCACTCTGTTTATCAGTCGCGTGGCAGTCTCTGCATTAGTCCTGTAGCAGTCTCTTTATCAGTCATGTGGCACTCTCTATATCAGTCTTGAGGCACTCTCTGTATCAGTAGTGTAGCACTCTCTCTATCAGGCATGTAGCACTCTCTATATCAGGCATGTAGCACTCTCTATATCAGTCGTGTTTCACTCTCTGTATCAGTCGTGAGACTCTCTCTGCATTAGTCCTGTAGCAGTCTCTGTATCGGTCATGTGGCACTCTCTATATCAGTCTTGAGACACTCTCTGTATCAGTAGTGTAGCACTCTCTCTATCAGGCATGTAGCACTCTCTATATCAGGCATGTAGCACTCTCTATATCAGTCGCGTGGCGCTCTCTGTATCAATCGTGTGGCACTCTCTGTATCAGTCGTGTAGCAGTCTCTGCATTGGTCACGTCACACTCTCTGTGTCAGTCATGTAGCATCCTTGGTGTAGCACTCTCTTTATCAGTCATGTAGCACTCTCTGTATCAGTCGTGTTGCACTCTTATTCAATCATGTATTACTCTCTGTATCAGTCAAGTAGCACTCTCTGTATCAGTTGTGTAGCACTCTCTGTATCAGTCGTGTAGCACTCTCTGCATTAGTCCTGTAGCACTCTCTGTATCAGTCATGTAGCACTCTCTTTATCAGTTGTGTAGCACTCTCTATCAGTCGTGTTGCACTCTGCTTATCAGTTGCGTGGCTCTCTCTGCATTAGTCCTTTGCAGTATCTGGGTCAGTCGTGTGACTCTCTCGGTATCAGTCATATGGCATTGTCTGTATCAGTCGTGTGGCACTCTCTGCATCAGTCGTGTATCTATCTCTGTATCAGTCGTGTAGCACTCTGCTTATCAGTCATGTGGCAGTCTCTGCATTAATCCTGTAGCAGTCTCTGTATCAGTCATGTGTCACTTTCTATATCAGTCGTGAGGCACTCTCTGCATTAGTCCTGTAGCAGTCTCTGTATCAGTCATGTGGCACTCTCTATATCAGACGTGAGGCACTTTCTGCATCAGTCGTGTATCAATCTCTGGATCAGTCGTGTAGCACTCTGCTTATCAGTCGCGTGGCAGTCTCTATATTTGTCATGTAGCATTCTCTGTATCAGTCATGTGGCACTCTCTATATCAGTCGTGAGGCACTCTCTGTATCAGTCATGTAGCAGTCTCTACATCAGTTGTGTAGCTCTCTTTGTATCAGTCATGTTGCACTCTGCTTATCAGTTGCGTGGCTCTCTCTGTATTAGTCCTTTGCAGTATCTGGTTCAGTCGTGTGGCTCTCTCGTTATCAGTCGTGTATCAATCTCTGTATCAGTCGTGTAGCACTCTGTTTATCAGTCGCGTGGCAGTCTCTGCATTAGTCCTGTAGCAGTCTCTTTATCAGTCATGTGGCACTCTCTATATCAGTCTTGAGGCACTCTCTGTATCAGTAGTGTAGCACTCTCTCTATCAGGCATGTAGCACTCTCTATATCAGGCATGTAGCACTCTCTATATCAGTCGTGTTTCACTCTCTGTATCAGTCGTGAGACTCTCTCTGCATTAGTCCTGTAGCAGTCTCTGTATCGGTCATGTGGCACTCTCTATATCAGTCTTGAGACACTCTCTGTATCAGTAGTGTAGCACTCTCTCTATTAGGCATGTAGCACTCTCTTTATCAGGCATGTAGCACTCTCTATATCAGTCGCGTGGCGCTCTCTGTATCAATCGTGTGGCACTCTCTGTATCAGTCGTGTAGCAGTCTCTGCATTGGTCACGTCACACTCTCTGTGTCAGTCATGTAGCATCCTTGGTGTAGCACTCTCTTTATCAGTCATGTAGCACTCTCTGTATCAGTCGTGTTGCACTCTTATTCAATCATGTATTACTCTCTGTATCAGTCAAGTAGCACTCTCTGTATCAGTTGTGTAGCACTCTCTGTATCAGTCGTGTAGCACTCTCTGCATTAGTCCTGTAGCACTCTCTGTATCAGTCATGTAGCACTCTCTTTATCAGTTGTGTAGCACTCTCTATCAGTCGTGTTGCACTCTGCTTATCAGTTGCGTGGCTCTCTCTGCATTAGTCCTTTGCAGTATCTGGGTCAGTCGTGTGACTCTCTCGGTATCAGTCATATGGCATTGTCTGTATCAGTCGTGTGGCACTCTCTGCATCAGTCGTGTATCTATCTCTGTATCAGTCGTGTAGCACTCTGCTTATCAGTCATGTGGCAGTCTCTGCATTAATCCTGTAGCAGTCTCTGTATCAGTCATGTGTCACTTTCTATATCAGTCGTGAGGCACTCTCTGCATTAGTCCTGTAGCAGTCTCTGTATCAGTCATGTGGCACTCTCTATATCAGTCGTGAGGCACTTTCTGCATCAGTCGTGTATCAATCTCTGGATCAGTCGTGTAGCACTCTGCTTATCAGTCGCGTGGCAGTCTCTATATTTGTCATGTAGCATTCTCTGTATCAGTCATGTGGCACTCTCTATATCAGTCGTGAGGCACTCTCTGTATCAGTCATGTAGCAGTCTCTACATCAGTTGTGTAGCACTCTCTGCATCAGTCATTTGGCACTCTCTGCATCAGTCGTGTTGCACTCTCTGCATCAGTCGTGTAGCACTCTCTGTATCCGTCGTGTGGAACTCTCTGCATTAGTCCTGTCGCACTATCTGTATCAGTCATGTAGCACTCTCTGTATCAGTTGCGTAGCACTCTCTGTATCAGTTGTGTAGCACTCTCTGTATCAGTCGTGTAGCACTCTCTGCATTTTTCCTGTAGCACTCTCTGTTTCAGTCACGTAGCATTCTCTGTATCAGTTGTGTAGCACTCTCTGTATCAGTCGTGTAGCACTCTCTGCATTAGTCCTGTAGCACTCTCTGTATTAGTGACGTAGCACTCTCTGTATCAGTTGTGTAGCACTCTCTGTATCAGTCATTTAGCACTCTCTGTATCAGTCATGTTACACTCTCTTATTCAATCGTGTAATACTCTCTGTATCAGTCGTGTGGCACTCTCAACATTAGTCCTTTAGCACTCTCTGTATCAGTCATGTAGCACTCTCTGTATCAGTTGTCTAGCAGTTTCTAAATCAGTTGTGTAGCACTCTCTGCATCAGTCATGTGGCACTCTCTGCATCAGTCGTCTTGCAATCTCTGCATCAGTCATGTAGCACTCTCTGTATCAGTTGTGTAGCAATCTCTGCATCAGTCATGTAGCACTCTCTGTATCAGTTGTGTAGCACTCTCTGCATCAGTCGTGTTGCACTCTGCTTATCAGTTGCGTGGCTCTCTCTGCATTAATCCTTTGCAGTATCTGGGTCAGTCGTGTGGCTCTCTCTGCATCAGTCGTGTATCAATCTCCGTATCAGTCGTGTAGCACTCTGCTTATCAGTCGTGTGGCAGTCTCTGCATTAGTCCTGTAGCAGTCTCTGTATCAGTCATGTGGGACTCTCTATATCAGTCATGTAGCATTCTCTATATCAGTCGTGTTTCACTCTCTGTATCAGTCGTGAGACACTCTCTGCATTATTCCTGCGGCAGTCTCTGTATCAGTCATGTGGCACTCTCTATATCAGTCGTGAGTCACTCTCTGTATCAGTCGTGTAGCAGTCTCTGCATTGGTCACGTAACACTCTTTGTGTCAGTCGTATAGCATTCTCGCTGTAGCTCTCTCTGTATCAGTCATTTAGCACTCTCTGTATTAGTCGTGTTACACTCTCTTATTCATTCGTGTAATACTCTCTGTAACAGTCGTGTGGCACTCTCAACATTAGTCCTTTAGCACTCTCTGTATCAGTCATGTAGCACTCTCTGAATCAGTTGTCTAGCACTTTCTAAATCAGTTGTGTAGCACTCTCTGCATCAGTCATGTGGCACTCTCTGCATCAGTCGTGTTGCACTCTCTGCATCAGTCGTGTAGCACTCTCTGTATCAGTTGTGTAGCACTCTCGGTATCAGTTGTGTAGCACTCTCTGC
This sequence comes from Carcharodon carcharias, assembly GCF_017639515.1. Taxonomy (NCBI): domain Eukaryota; kingdom Metazoa; phylum Chordata; class Chondrichthyes; order Lamniformes; family Lamnidae; genus Carcharodon; species Carcharodon carcharias. The sequence continues at coordinate 35,543,017 of NC_054482.1, read as the reverse complement.
ATCAGTCGTGTTGCACTCTCTGCTTTAGTCCTGTAGCACTCTATGGATCAGTCATGTAGCACTCTCTTTATCAGTTGTGTAGCACTCTCTGTATCAGTCGTGTTGCACTCTGCTTATCAGTTGCATGGCACTCTCTGCATTAGTCCTTTGCAGTATCTGGGTCAGTCGTGTGGCTCTCTCGGTATCAGTCATGTGTCATTGTTTGTATCAGACGTGTGGCACTCTCTGCATCAGTCGAGTATCAATCTCTGTATCAGTCGTGTAGCACTCTGCTTATCAGTCGCCTGGCAGTCTCTACCTTAGTCATGTAGCAGTCTCTGTATCAGTCTTTTGGCACTCTCCATATCAGTCGTGAGGCACTCTCTATATCAGTCATGTAGCACTCTCTGTATCAGTCGTGTGGCGCTCTCCGTATCAATCATGTGGCAGTCTCTGTATCAGTTGTGTAGCAGTGTCTGCATTGGTCACGTAGCACTATCTGTGTCAGTCGTGTAGCATCCTTGGTGTAGCACTCTCTGCATCAGTCGAGTATCAATCTCTGTATCAGTCGTGTAGCACTCTTCTTATCAGTCGCGTGGCAGTCTCTGCACTACTCATGTAGCAGCCTCTGTATCAGTCATGTGGCACTCTCTATTTCAGTCGTGAGGCACTCTCTATATCAGTCATGTAGCACTCTCTGTATCAGTCATGTAGTACTCTCTGTATCAGGCGTGTGGCACTCTCTATTTCAGTCGTGAGGCACTCTCTATATCAGTCATGTAGCACTCTCTGTATCAGTCATGTAGCACTCTCTGTATCAGTCGCATGGCGCTCCCTGTACCAATCGTGTGGGAGTCTCTGTATCAGTCGTGTAGCAGTCTCTGCATTGGTCACGTAGCACTCTCTGTGTCAGTCGTGTAGCACTCTCTGTATCAGTCGTGTTGAATTCTCTTATTCAATCATGTATTACTCTCTGTATCAGTCGTGTGCACTCTCTGCATCAGTCGTGTAGCACTCTCTGTATCAGTCGTGTGGCACTCTCTGCATCAGTCGTGTAGCACTCTCTGTATCAGTCGTGTGGCACTCTCTGCAGCAGTCGTATAGCCCTCTATGTATCAGTTGTGTGGCACTCTCTGCATTAGTCCTGTAGCACTCTCTGTATCAGTCGTGTGGCACTCCCTGTATCAGTCATGTAGCATTCTCTGTATCAGTTGTGTAGTGTTCTCTGTATCAGTTGTGTAGCACTCTCTGTATCAGTCATGTAGCACTCTCTGCATCAGTTGTGTAGCTCTCTTTGTATCAGTCATGTTGCACTCTGCTTATCAGTTGCGTGGCTCTCTCTGTATTAGTCCTTTGCAGTATCTGGTTCAGTCGTGTGGCTCTCTCGTTATCAGTCGTGTATCAATCTCTGTATCAGTCGTGTAGCACTCTGCTTATCAGTCGCGTGGCAGTCTCTGCCTTAGTCCTGTAGCAGTCTCTTTATCAGTCATGTGGCACTCTCTATATCAGTCTTGAGGCACTCTCTGTATCAGTAGTGTAGCACTCTCTCTATCAGGCATGTAGCACTCTCTATATCAGGCATGTAGCACTCTCTATATCAGTCGTGTTTCACTCTCTGTATCAGTCGTGAGACTCTCTCTGCATTAGTCCTGTAGCAGTCTCTGTATCGGTCATGTGGCACTCTCTATATCAGTCTTGAGACACTCTCTGTATCAGTAGTGTAGCACTCTCTCTATCAGGCATGTAGCACTCTCTATATCAGTCATGTAGCACTCTCTGTATCAGTCATGTAGTACTCTCTGTATCAGGCGTGTGGCACTCTCTATTTCAGTCGTGAGGCACTCTCTATATCAGTCATGTAGCACTCTCTGTATCAGTCATGTAGCACTCTCTGTATCAGTCGCATGGCGCTCCCTGTACCAATCGTGTGGGAGTCTCTGTATCAGTCGTGTAGCAGTCTCTGCATTGGTCACGTAGCACTCTCTGTGTCAGTCGTGTAGCACTCTCTGTATCAGTCGTGTTGAATTCTCTTATTCAATCATGTATTACTCTCTGTATCAGTCGTGTGCACTCTCTGCATCAGTCGTGTAGCACTCTCTGTATCAGTCGTGTGGCACTCTCTGCATCAGTCGTGTAGCACTCTCTGTATCAGTCGTGTGGCACTCTCTGCAGCAGTCGTATAGCCCTCTATGTATCAGTTGTGTGGCACTCTCTGCATTAGTCCTGTAGCACTCTCTGTATCAGTCGTGTGGCACTCCCTGTATCAGTCATGTAGCATTCTCTGTATCAGTTGTGTAGTGTTCTCTGTATCAGTTGTGTAGCACTCTCTGTATCAGTCATGTAGCACTCTCTGCATCAGTTGTGTAGCTCTCTTTGTATCAGTCATGTTGCACTCTGCTTATCAGTTGCGTGGCTCTCTCTGTATTAGTCCTTTGCAGTATCTGGTTCAGTCGTGTGGCTCTCTCGTTATCAGTCGTGTATCAATCTCTGTATCAGTCGTGTAGCACTCTGCTTATCAGTCGCGTGGCAGTCTCTGCCTTAGTCCTGTAGCAGTCTCTTTATCAGTCATGTGGCACTCTCTATATCAGTCTTGAGGCACTCTCTGTATCAGTAGTGTAGCACTCTCTCTATCAGGCATGTAGCACTCTCTATATCAGGCATGTAGCACTCTCTATATCAGTCGTGTTTCACTCTCTGTATCAGTCGTGAGACTCTCTCTGCATTAGTCCTGTAGCAGTCTCTGTATCGGTCATGTGGCACTCTCTATATCAGTCTTGAGACACTCTCTGTATCAGTAGTGTAGCACTCTCTCTATCAGGCATGTAGCACTCTCTATATCAGGCATGTAGCACTCTCTATATCAGTCGCGTGGCGCTCTCTGTATCAATCGTGTGGCACTCTCTGTATCAGTCGTGTAGCAGTCTCTGCATTGGTCACGTCACACTCTCTGTGTCAGTCATGTAGCATCCTTGGTGTAGCACTCTCTTTATCAGTCATGTAGCACTCTCTGTATCAGTCGTGTTGCACTCTTATTCAATCATGTATTACTCTCTGTATCAGTCAAGTAGCACTCTCTGTATCAGTTGTGTAGCACTCTCTGTATCAGTCGTGTAGCACTCTCTGCATTAGTCCTGTAGCACTCTCTGTATCAGTCATGTAGCACTCTCTTTATCAGTTGTGTAGCACTCTCTATCAGTCGTGTTGCACTCTGCTTATCAGTTGCGTGGCTCTCTCTGCATTAGTCCTTTGCAGTATCTGGGTCAGTCGTGTGACTCTCTCGGTATCAGTCATATGGCATTGTCTGTATCAGTCGTGTGGCACTCTCTGCATCAGTCGTGTATCTATCTCTGTATCAGTCGTGTAGCACTCTGCTTATCAGTCATGTGGCAGTCTCTGCATTAATCCTGTAGCAGTCTCTGTATCAGTCATGTGTCACTTTCTATATCAGTCGTGAGGCACTCTCTGCATTAGTCCTGTAGCAGTCTCTGTATCAGTCATGTGGCACTCTCTATATCAGACGTGAGGCACTTTCTGCATCAGTCGTGTATCAATCTCTGGATCAGTCGTGTAGCACTCTGCTTATCAGTCGCGTGGCAGTCTCTATATTTGTCATGTAGCATTCTCTGTATCAGTCATGTGGCACTCTCTATATCAGTCGTGAGGCACTCTCTGTATCAGTCATGTAGCAGTCTCTACATCAGTTGTGTAGCTCTCTTTGTATCAGTCATGTTGCACTCTGCTTATCAGTTGCGTGGCTCTCTCTGTATTAGTCCTTTGCAGTATCTGGTTCAGTCGTGTGGCTCTCTCGTTATCAGTCGTGTATCAATCTCTGTATCAGTCGTGTAGCACTCTGTTTATCAGTCGCGTGGCAGTCTCTGCATTAGTCCTGTAGCAGTCTCTTTATCAGTCATGTGGCACTCTCTATATCAGTCTTGAGGCACTCTCTGTATCAGTAGTGTAGCACTCTCTCTATCAGGCATGTAGCACTCTCTATATCAGGCATGTAGCACTCTCTATATCAGTCGTGTTTCACTCTCTGTATCAGTCGTGAGACTCTCTCTGCATTAGTCCTGTAGCAGTCTCTGTATCGGTCATGTGGCACTCTCTATATCAGTCTTGAGACACTCTCTGTATCAGTAGTGTAGCACTCTCTCTATTAGGCATGTAGCACTCTCTTTATCAGGCATGTAGCACTCTCTATATCAGTCGCGTGGCGCTCTCTGTATCAATCGTGTGGCACTCTCTGTATCAGTCGTGTAGCAGTCTCTGCATTGGTCACGTCACACTCTCTGTGTCAGTCATGTAGCATCCTTGGTGTAGCACTCTCTTTATCAGTCATGTAGCACTCTCTGTATCAGTCGTGTTGCACTCTTATTCAATCATGTATTACTCTCTGTATCAGTCAAGTAGCACTCTCTGTATCAGTTGTGTAGCACTCTCTGTATCAGTCGTGTAGCACTCTCTGCATTAGTCCTGTAGCACTCTCTGTATCAGTCATGTAGCACTCTCTTTATCAGTTGTGTAGCACTCTCTATCAGTCGTGTTGCACTCTGCTTATCAGTTGCGTGGCTCTCTCTGCATTAGTCCTTTGCAGTATCTGGGTCAGTCGTGTGACTCTCTCGGTATCAGTCATATGGCATTGTCTGTATCAGTCGTGTGGCACTCTCTGCATCAGTCGTGTATCTATCTCTGTATCAGTCGTGTAGCACTCTGCTTATCAGTCATGTGGCAGTCTCTGCATTAATCCTGTAGCAGTCTCTGTATCAGTCATGTGTCACTTTCTATATCAGTCGTGAGGCACTCTCTGCATTAGTCCTGTAGCAGTCTCTGTATCAGTCATGTGGCACTCTCTATATCAGTCGTGAGGCACTTTCTGCATCAGTCGTGTATCAATCTCTGGATCAGTCGTGTAGCACTCTGCTTATCAGTCGCGTGGCAGTCTCTATATTTGTCATGTAGCATTCTCTGTATCAGTCATGTGGCACTCTCTATATCAGTCGTGAGGCACTCTCTGTATCAGTCATGTAGCAGTCTCTACATCAGTTGTGTAGCACTCTCTGCATCAGTCATTTGGCACTCTCTGCATCAGTCGTGTTGCACTCTCTGCATCAGTCGTGTAGCACTCTCTGTATCCGTCGTGTGGAACTCTCTGCATTAGTCCTGTCGCACTATCTGTATCAGTCATGTAGCACTCTCTGTATCAGTTGCGTAGCACTCTCTGTATCAGTTGTGTAGCACTCTCTGTATCAGTCGTGTAGCACTCTCTGCATTTTTCCTGTAGCACTCTCTGTTTCAGTCACGTAGCATTCTCTGTATCAGTTGTGTAGCACTCTCTGTATCAGTCGTGTAGCACTCTCTGCATTAGTCCTGTAGCACTCTCTGTATTAGTGACGTAGCACTCTCTGTATCAGTTGTGTAGCACTCTCTGTATCAGTCATTTAGCACTCTCTGTATCAGTCATGTTACACTCTCTTATTCAATCGTGTAATACTCTCTGTATCAGTCGTGTGGCACTCTCAACATTAGTCCTTTAGCACTCTCTGTATCAGTCATGTAGCACTCTCTGTATCAGTTGTCTAGCAGTTTCTAAATCAGTTGTGTAGCACTCTCTGCATCAGTCATGTGGCACTCTCTGCATCAGTCGTCTTGCAATCTCTGCATCAGTCATGTAGCACTCTCTGTATCAGTTGTGTAGCAATCTCTGCATCAGTCATGTAGCACTCTCTGTATCAGTTGTGTAGCACTCTCTGCATCAGTCGTGTTGCACTCTGCTTATCAGTTGCGTGGCTCTCTCTGCATTAATCCTTTGCAGTATCTGGGTCAGTCGTGTGGCTCTCTCTGCATCAGTCGTGTATCAATCTCCGTATCAGTCGTGTAGCACTCTGCTTATCAGTCGTGTGGCAGTCTCTGCATTAGTCCTGTAGCAGTCTCTGTATCAGTCATGTGGGACTCTCTATATCAGTCATGTAGCATTCTCTATATCAGTCGTGTTTCACTCTCTGTATCAGTCGTGAGACACTCTCTGCATTATTCCTGCGGCAGTCTCTGTATCAGTCATGTGGCACTCTCTATATCAGTCGTGAGTCACTCTCTGTATCAGTCGTGTAGCAGTCTCTGCATTGGTCACGTAACACTCTTTGTGTCAGTCGTATAGCATTCTCGCTGTAGCTCTCTCTGTATCAGTCATTTAGCACTCTCTGTATTAGTCGTGTTACACTCTCTTATTCATTCGTGTAATACTCTCTGTAACAGTCGTGTGGCACTCTCAACATTAGTCCTTTAGCACTCTCTGTATCAGTCATGTAGCACTCTCTGAATCAGTTGTCTAGCACTTTCTAAATCAGTTGTGTAGCACTCTCTGCATCAGTCATGTGGCACTCTCTGCATCAGTCGTGTTGCACTCTCTGCATCAGTCGTGTAGCACTCTCTGTATCAGTTGTGTAGCACTCTCGGTATCAGTTGTGTAGCACTCTCTGCATCAGTCGTGTTGCACTCTCTGCTTTAGTCCTGTAGCACTCTATGGATCAGTCATGTAGCACTCTCTTTATCAGTTGTGTAGCACTCTCTGTATCAGTCGTGTTGCACTCTGCTTATCAGTTGCATGGCACTCTCTGCATTAGTCCTTTGCAGTATCTGGGTCAGTCGTGTGGCTCTCTCGGTATCAGTCATGTGTCATTGTTTGTATCAGACGTGTGGCACTCTCTGCATCAGTCGAGTATCAATCTCTGTATCAGTCGTGTAGCACTCTGCTTATCAGTCGCCTGGCAGTCTCTACCTTAGTCATGTAGCAGTCTCTGTATCAGTCTTTTGGCACTCTCCATATCAGTCGTGAGGCACTCTCTATATCAGTCATGTAGCACTCTCTGTATCAGTCGTGTGGCGCTCTCCGTATCAATCATGTGGCAGTCTCTGTATCAGTTGTGTAGCAGTGTCTGCATTGGTCACGTAGCACTATCTGTGTCAGTCGTGTAGCATCCTTGGTGTAGCACTCTCTGTATCAGTCATGTAGCACTATCTGTATCAGTCGTGTTGCACTCTCTTATTCAATCATGTATTACTCTCTGTATCAGTCGTGTGGCACTCTCAGCATTAGTCCTGTAGCACTCTGTATCAGTCGTGTGGCGCTCTCTATTTCAATCGTGTGGCAGTCTCTGTATCAGTCGTGTAGCAGTCTCTGCATTGGTCACGTAGCACTCTCTGTGTCAGTCATGTAGCTCTCTCGGTATCAGTCATATGGCATTGTCTGTATTCTCGGTGTAGCACTCTCTGTATCAGTCATGTAGCACTCACTGTAGCAGTCGCGTGGCGCACTCCGTATCAATCATGTGGCAGTCTCTCTATCAGTCGTGTAGCAGTCTCTGCATTGGTCATGTAGCACTCTCTGTGTCAGTCGTGTACCTTTCTCGGTGTAGCACTCTCTGTATCAGTCATGTGGCACTCTCTGCATCACTCGTGTTGCACTCTCTGCATCAGTCATGTAGCACTATCTGTATCAGTCTTGTGGCACTTTCTGCCTTAGTCGTGTAGCAATCTCTGTATCAGTTATGTGGCACCCCCTGTATCAGTCATGTAGCACTCTCTGTATCAGTTGTCTAGCACTCTCTGTATCAGTTGTGTAGCACTCTTTGTATCAGTCATGTAGCACTCTCTGCATTAGTCCTGTAGCACTCTCTGTATCAGTCATGTAGCACTCTCTGTATCAGTCATGTGGCACTCTCTTTATCAGTTGTGTAGCACTCTCTGTATCAGTTGTGTAGCTTTCTATTTATCAGTCGTGTAGCACTCTCTCCATTAGTCCTGTAGCAATCTCTGTATCAGTTGTGTAGCACATTCTGTATCAGTCATGTTACACTCTGCTTATCAGTTGCGTGGCTCTCTCTGCATTAGTCCCTTGCAGTGTCTGGGTCAATCGTGTGGCTCTCTCGGTATCAGTCATATGGCATTGTCTGTATCAGTCGTGTGGCAATGGCTGCATCAGTCGTGTATCAATCTCTGTATCAGTCATGTAACACTCTGCTTATCAGTCGCGCGGCAGTGTCTGCATTAGTCATGTAGCACTCTCTCTATCAGGCATGTAGCACTCTCTATATCAGTCATGTTTCACTCTCTGTATCAGTCGTGAGACACTCTCTGCAATAGTCCTGCAGAAGTTTCTGTATCAGTCATGTGGCACTCTCTATATCAGTCGTGAGGCACTCTCTCTATCAGTCATGTAGCACTCTCTGTATCACTCGTGTGGCACTCTCTGTTTCAATCGTGTGGCAGTCTCTACATCATTCGTGTAGCAGTCTCTGCATTGGTCACGTAGCACTCTCTGTGCCAGTCGTGTAGCATTCTCGGTGTAGCACTCCCTGTAACAGTCATGTAGCACTCTCTGTATCAGTCGCGTGGCGCTCTCTGTATCAATAGTGTGGCAGTCTCTGTATCTGTCATGTAGCAGTCTCTGCATTGGTCACGTAGCACTCTCTGTGTCAGTCGTGTAGCATTCTCGGTGTAGCACTCTCTGTATCAGTCATGTAGCACTCTCTGTATCAGTTGTGTTGCACTTTCTTTATCAATCATGTATTACTCCCTGTATCAGTTGTGTGACACTCTCTGAATTAGTCCTGTAGCACTTTCCTTATCAGTCATGTAGCACTCTCTGTATCAGTTGTGTAGCACTCTCTAAATCAGTTGTGTAGCACTCTCTGTATCAGTCATTTAGCACTCTCTGTATCAGTCATGTTACACTCTCTTATTCAAACATGTAATACTCTCTGTATCAGTCGTGTGGCACTCTCAACATTAGTCCTTTAGCACTCTCTGTATCAGTCATGTAGCACTCTCTGTATCAGTTGTCTAGCACTTTCTAAATCAGTTGTGTAGCACTCTCTGCATCAGTCATGTGGCACTCTCTGCATCAGTCGTCTTGCAATCTCTGCATCAGTCATGTAGCACTCTCTGTATCAGTTGTGTAGCACTCTCTGTATCAGTCATGTAGCACTCTCTGCATTAGTCCTGTAGCACTCTATGTATCAGTCATGTAGCACTCTGTATCAGTTGTGTAGCACTCTCTGTATCAGTTGTGTAGCACTCTCTGTATCAGTCGTGTTGCACTCTGCTTATCAGTTGCGTGGCTCTCTCTGCATTAATCCTTTGCAGTATCTGGGTCAGTCGTGTGGCTCTCTCTGCATCAGTCGTGTATCAATCTCCGTATCAGTCGTGTAGCACTCTGCTTATCAGTCGCGTGGCAGTCTCTGCATTAGTCCTGTAGCAGTCTCTGTATCAGTCATGTGGGACTCTCTATATCAGTCATGTAGCATTCTCTATATCAGTCGTGTTTCACTCTCTGTATCAGTCGTGAGACACTCTCTGCATTAGTCCTGCGGCAGTCTCTGTATCAGTCATGTGGCACTCTCTATATCAGTCGTGAGTCACTCTCTGTATCAGTCGTGTAGCAGTCTCTGCATTGGTCACGTAACACTCTTTGTGTCAGTCGTATAGCATTCTCGCTGTAGCTCTCTCTGTATCAGTCATTTAGCACCCTCTGTATTAGTCGTGTTACACTCTCTTATTCATTCGTGTAATACTCTCTGTAACAGTCGTGTGGCACTCTCAACATTAGTCCTTTAGCACTCTCTGTATCAGTCATGTAGCACTCTCTGAATCAGTTGTCTAGCACTTTCTAAATCAGTTGTGTAGCACTCTCTGCATCAGTCATGTTGCACTCTCTGCATCAGTCGTGTAGCACTCTCTGTATCAGTTGTGTAGCACTCTCGGTATCAGTTGTGTAGCACTCTCTGCATCAGTCGTGTTGCACTCTCTGCATTAGTCCTGTAGCACTCTATGGATCAGTCACGTAGCACTCTCTTTATCAGTTGTGTAGCACTCTCTGTATCAGTCGTGTTGCACTCTGCTTATCAGTTGCATGGCAATCTCTGCATTAGTCCTTTGCAGTATCTGGGTCAGTCGTGTGGCTCTCTCGGTATCACTCATGTGTCATTGTTTGTATCAGACGTGTGGCACTCTCTGCATCAGTCGAGTATCAATCTCTGTATCAGTCGTGTAGCACTCTGCTTATCAGTCGCCTGGCAGTCTCTACCTTAGTCATGTAGCAGTCTCTGTATCAGTCTTTTGGCACTCTCCATATCAGTCGTGAGGCACTCTCTATATCAGTCATGTAGCACTCTCTGTATCAGTTGTGTGGCGCTCTCCGTATCAATCATGTGGCAGTCTCTGTATCAGTTGTGTAGCAGTGTCTGCATTGGTCACGTAGCACTATCTGTGTCAGTCGTGTAGCATCCTTGGTGTAGCACTCTCTGTATCAGTCATGTAGCACTATCTGTATCAGTCGTGTTGCACTCTCTTATTCAATCATGTATTACTCTCTGTATCAGTCGTGTGGCACTCTCTGCATTAGTCCTGTAGCACTCTGTATCAGTCGTGTGGCGCTCTCTATTTCAATCGTGTGGCAGTCTCTGTATCAGTCGTGTAGCAGTCTCTGCATTGGTCACGTAGCACTCTCTGTGTCAGTCGTGTAACTCTCTCGGTATCAGTCATATGGCATTGACTGTACTCTCGGTGTAGCACTCTCTGTATCAGTCATGTAGCACTCACTGTAGCAGTCGCGTGGCGCACTCCGTATCAATCATGTGGCAGTCTCTCTATCAGTCGTGTAGCAGTCTCTGCATTGGTCATGTAGCACTCTCTGTGTCAGTCGTGTACCTTTCTCGGTGTAGCACTCTCTGTATCAGTCATGTGGCACTCTCTGCATCACTCGTGTTGCACTCTCTGCATCAGTCATGTAGCACTATCTGTATCAGTCTTGTGGCACTTTCTGCCTTAGTCGTGTAGCAATCTCTGTATCAGTTATGTGGCACCCCCTGTATCAGTCATGTAGCACTCTCTGTATCAGTTGTCTAGCACTCTCTGTATCAGTTGTGTAGCACTCTTTGTATCAGTCATGTAGCACTCTCTGCATTAGTCCTGTAGCACTCTCTGTATCAGTCATGTAGCACTCTCTGTATCAGTCATGTGGCACTCTCTTTATCAGTTGTGTAGCACTCTCTGTATCAGTTGTGTAGCTTTCTATGTATCAGTCGTGTAGCACTCTCTGCATTAGTCCTGTAGCAATCTCTGTATCAGTTGTGTAGCACATTCTGTATCAGTCATGTTACACTCTGCTTATCAGTTGCGTGGCTCTCTCTGCATTAGTCCCTTGCAGTGTCTGGGTCAATCGTGTGGCTCTCTCGGTATCAGTCATATGGCATTGTCTGTATCAGTCGTGTGGCAATGGCTGCATCAGTCGTGTATCAATCTCTGGATCAGTCATGTAACACTCTGCTTATCAGTCGCGCGGCAGTGTCTGCATTAGTCATGTAGCACTCTCTCTATCAGGCATGTAGCACTCTCTATATCAGTCATGTTTCACTCTCTGTATCAGTCGTGAGACACTCTCTGCAATAGTCCTGCAGAAGTTTCTGTATCAGTCATGTGGCACTCTCTATATCAGTCGTGAGGCACTCTCTCTATCAGTCATGTAGCACTCTCTGTATCACTCGTGTGGCGCTCTCTGTTTCAATCGTGTGGCAGTCTCTACATCATTCGTGTAGCAGTCTCTGCATTGGTCACGTAGCACTCTCTGTGTCAGTCGTGAAGCATTCTCGGTGTAGCACTCTCTGTAACAGTCATGTAGCACTCTCTGTATCAGTCGCGTGGCGCTCTCTGTATCAATAGTGTGGCAGTCTCTGTATCTGTCATGTAGCAGTCTATGCATTGGTCACGTAGCACTCTCTGTGTCAGTCGTGTAGCATTCTCGGTGTAGCACTCTCTGTATCAGTCATGTAGCACTCTCTGTATCAGTTGTGTTGCACTTTCTTTATCAATCATGTATTACTCTCTGTATCAGTTGTGTGACACTCTCTGCATTAGTCCTGTAGCACTTTCGGTATCAGTCATGTAGCACTCTCTGTATCAGTTGTGTAGCACTCTCTAAATCAGTTGTGTAGCACTCTCTGCATCAGTCATGTGGCACTCTCTGTATCAGTCGTGTGGCACTCTCTGCATTAGTCCTGCAGCAATCTCTGTATCAGTCGTATGGCACTCCCTGTATCAGTCATGTAGCACTCTCTGTATCAGTTGTGTAGCACTCTCTGTATCAGTTGTGTAGCACTCTCTGTATCAGTCGTGTGGCACTCTCTGCATTAGTCCTGTAGCACTCTATATATCAGTCATGTAGTACTCTCTTCATCAGTTGTGTAGCACTCTCTGTATCAGTCGTGTTGCACTCTACTTATTAGTTGCGTGGCTCTCTCTGCATTAGTCCTTAGCAGTATCATGGTCAGTTTCGTGGCTCTCTCGGTATCAGTCATATGGCATTGTCTGTATCAGTCATGGGGCACTCTCTGCATCAGTCGTGTATCAATCTCTGTATCAGTCGTGTAGCACTCTCTCTATCAGTCACGTAACCTCTCTATATCAGTCGTGTTTCACTCTCTGTATCAGTCATGAGACACTCTCTGCATTAGTCCTGTAGCAGTCTCTGTATCAGTCATGTGGCACTCTCTATATCAGTCGTTAGGCACTCTCTGTATCAGTCATGTAGCATTATCTGTATCAGTCATGTGGCATTGTCTGTATCAGTCCTGTGGTACTCTCTGCATCAGTCATGAATCAATCTCTATATCACTCGTGTAGCACTCTGCTTATCAGTCGCATGGCAGTCTCTGCATTAGTACTGCAGCAGTCTCTGTATCAGTCATGTGGCACTCTCTATATCAGTCGTGAGGCACTCTCTGCATCAGTCGTGAATCAATCTCTGTATCAGTCGTGTAGCACTCTGCTTATCAGTCGCGTGGCTTTCTCTACATTAGTCATGCAGCAGTCTCTGTATCAGTCATGTGGCACTCTCTACATCAGTCGTGAGGCACTCTCTGTATCAGTCATGTAGCACTCTCTCTATTACTGATGTAGCACTCTCTATATTAATCGTGTTTCACTCTCTGTACCAGTCGTGAGACATTCTCTGCATTAGTCCTGTAGCAGTTTCTTTATCAGTCATGTGGCACTCTCTATATCAGTCGTGAGGCCGTCTCTGTAAAAGTCGTGTTGCACTCTGCTTATCAGTTGCGTGGCTCTCTCTGCATTAGTCCTTTACAGTATCAGGGTCAGTCGTGTGGCTCTCTCAGTATCAGTCATATGGCATTGTCTGTATCAGTCGTGTGGCACTCTCTGCATCAGTCATGTATCAATCTCTGTATCAGTTGTGTAGCACTCTGCTTATCAGTCATGTGGCAGTCTCTGCATTAGTCCTGTAGCAGTCTCTGTATCAGTCATGTGGCACTCTCTATATCAGTCGTGAGGCACTCTCTGGATCAGTCATGTAGCACACTCTCTATCAGTCATGTAGCACTCTCTATATCAGTCGTGTTGCCCTCTCTGTATCAGTCGTGAGACACTCTCTGCAATAGTCCTGTAGCAGTCTCTGTATCAGTCGTGTGGCACTCTCTGTTTCAATCGTGTGGCAGTCTCTGTATCAGTCGTGTAGCAGTCTCTGCATTGGTCACATAGCACTCTCTGTGTCAGTCGTTTAGCATTCTCGGTGTAGCACTCTCTGTATCAGTCATGTAGCACTCTCTGTATCAGTCACGTGGGGCTCTCCATATCAATCGTGTGGCAGTCTCTGTATCAGTCGTGTAGCAGTCTCTGCATTGGTCACATAGCACTCTCTGTGTCAGTCGTTTAGCATTCTCGGTGTAGCACTCTCTGTATCAGTCATGTAGCACTCTCTTTATCAGTCACGTGGGGCTCTCCATATCAATCGTGTGGCATTCTCTGTATCTGTCGTGTAGCAGTCTCTGCATTGGTCACGTAGCACTCTCTGAGTCAGTCGTGTAGCATTCTCGGTGTAGCACTCTCTGTATCAGTCATGTAGCACTCTCTGTATCAGTCGTGTTGAACTCTCTTTATCAATCAAGTATTACTCTCTGTATCAGTTGTGTGGCACACTCTGCATTCGTCCTGTAGTGTCCTCTGTATCAGTCATGTAGCACTCTCTGTATCAGTTGTGTAGCACTGTCTAAATCAGTTATGTAGCACTATCCGCATCAGTCATGTGGCAATGTCTGCATCAGTCGTGTTGCACTCTCTGCATCAGTTGTGTAGCACTCTCTGTATCAGTCGTGTGGCACTCTCTGCATTAGTCCTGTAGCAATCTCTGTATCAGTCATATGGCACTCCATGTATCAGTCATGTAGCACTCTCTGTATCAGTTGTGTATCACTGTCTGTATTAGTTGTGTAGCACTGTCTGTATCAGTCGTGTAGCACTCTCTGCATTAGACCGGTAGCACTCTATGTATCAGTCAGGTAGCACTCTCTGTATCAGTTGTGTAGCACTCTCTGTATCAGTCGTGTTGCACTCTGCTTATCAGTTGCATGGCTCTCTCTGCATTAGTCCTTTGCAGTACCTGGGTCAGTCTTATGTCTCTTTCGGTATCAGTCAGGTGGCATTGTCTGCATCAGTCGTGTGGCACTCTCTGCATCAGTCGTGTATCAATCTCAGTATCAGTCGTGTAGCACTCTTCTTATCAGTCGCGTGGCATTCTCTGCATTAGTCATGTACCAGTCTCTGTATTAGTCATGTGGCACTCTCTATTTCAGTCGTGAGGCACTCTCTATATCAGTCATGTAGCACTCTCTGTATCAGTCATGTAGCACTCTCTGTATCAGGCGTGTGGCACTCTCTATTTCAGTCGTGAGGCACTCTCTATATCAGTCATGTAGCACTCTCTGTATCAGTTGTGTAGTACTCTCTGTATCACTTGTGTAGCACTCTCTGTATCATTCGTGTGGCACTCTCTGCATTAGTCCTGTAGCACTCTCTGTATCAGTCGTGTGGCACTCCCTGTATCAGTCATGTAGCACTCTCTGTATCAGTTGTGTAGTACTCTCTGTATCAGTTGTGTAGCACTCTCTGTATCAGTCGTGTAGCACTCTCTGCATTAGTCCTGTAGCACTCTCTGTATCAGTCATGTAGCACTCTCTGCATCAGTTGTGTAGCTCTCTTTGTATCAGTCATGTTGCACTCTGCTTATCAGTTCCGTGGCTCTCTCTGTATTAGTCCTTTGCAGTATCTGGTTCAGTCGGGTGGCCCTCTCGTTATCAGTCGTGTATCAATCTCTGTATCAGTCCTGTAGCACTCTGCTTATCAGTCGCGTGGCAGTCTCTGCATTAGTCCTGTAGCAGTCTCTTTATCAGTCATGTGGCACTCTCTATATCAGTCTTGAGGCACTCTCTTTATCAGTAGTGTAGCACTCTCTCTATCAGGCATGTAGCACCCTCTATATCAGGCATGTAGCACACTCTATATCAGTCGTGTTTCACTCTCTGTATCAGTCGTGAGACTCTCTCTGCATTAGTCCTGTAGCAGTCTCTGTATCAGTCATGTGGCACTCTCTATATCAGTCCTGAGGCACTCTCTGTATCAGTAGTGTAGCACTCTCTCTATCAGGCATGTAGGACTCTCTATATCAGGCATGTAGCACTCTCTATATCAGTCGCATGGCGCTCTCTGTATCAATCGTGTGGCACTCTCTGTATCAGTCGTGTAGCAGTCTCTGCATTGGTCACGTCGCACTCTCTGTGTCAGTCATGTAGCATCCTTGGTGTAGCACTCTCTTTATCAGTCATGTAGCACTCTCTGTATCAGTCGTGTTGCACTCTTATTCAATCATGTATAACTCTCTGTTTCAGTCCTGTAGCACTCTCTGTATCAGTCATGTAGCACTCTCTTTATCAGTTGTGTAGCACTCTCTATTAGTCGTGTTGCACTCTGCTTATCAGTTGCGTGGCTCTCTCTGCATTCGTCCTTTGCAGTATCTGGGTCAGTTGTGTGACTCTCTCGGTATCAGTCATATGGCATTGTCTGTATCATTCATAGGGCACTCTCTGCATCAGTCGTGTATCAATCTCTGTATCAGTCGTGTAGCACTCTGCTTATCAGTCACGTGGCAGTCTCTGCATTAGTCCTGTAGCAGTCTCTGTATCAGTTGTGTAGCACTCTCTGTATCAGTCGTGTTGCACTCTGCTTATCAGTTGCATGGCTCTCTCTGCATTAGTCCTTTGCAGTACCTTGGTCAGTCTTGTGTCTCTTTCGGTATCATTCAGGTGGCATTGTCTGCATCAGTCGTGTGGCACTCTCTGCATCAGTCGTGTATCAATCTCTGTATCAGTCGTGTAGCACTCTTCTTATCAGTCGCGTGGCAGTCTCTGCATTAGTCATGTACCAGTCTCTGTATCAGTCATGTGGCACTCTCTATTTCAGTCGTGAGGCACTCTCTATATCAGTCATGTAGCACTCTCTGTATCAGTTGTGTAGTATTCTCTGTATCACTTGTGTAGCACTCTCTGTATCAGTCGCGTGGCCATCTCCGTATCAATCGTGTTGCACTCTCTGCATCAGTCATATAGCCCTCTACGTATCAGTCGTGTGGCACTCTTTGCATTAGTCCTGTAGCACTCTCTGTATCAGTCATGTGGCACTCCCTGTATCAGGCGAGTAGCACTCTCTGTATCAGTTGTGTAGTACTCTCTGTATCAGTTGTGTAGCACTCTCTGTATCAGTTGTGTAGCACTCTCTACATTAGTCATGTAGCACTCTCTGTATCAGTTGTGTAGCTCTCTTTGTATCAGTCATGTTGCACTCTGCTTATCAGTTGCGTGGCTCTCTCTGTATTAGTCCTTTGCAGTATCTGGTTCAGTCGTGTGGCGCTCTCGGTATCAGTCATATGGCATTGTCTGTATCAGTCGTGTGGCACTCTCTGCATCAGTCGTGTATCAATCTCTGTATCAGTCGTGTAGCACTCTGCTTATCAGTCGCGTGGCAGTCTCTGCATTAGTCCTGTAGCAGTCTCTTTATCAGTCAGGTGGCACTCTCTATATCAGTCTTGAGATACTCTCTGTATCAGTAGTGTAGCACTCTCTCTATCAGACATGTAGGACTCACTATCAGGCAAGTAGCACTCTCTATATCAGTCGCGTGGCCATCTCCGTATCAATCGTGTTGCACTCTCTGCATCAGTCGTATAGCCCTCTACGTATCAGTCGTGTGGCACTCTTTGCATTAGTCCTGTAGCACTCTCTGTATCAGTCATGTGGCACTCCCTGTATCAGGCGAGTAGCACTCTCTGTATCAGTTGTGTAGTACTCTCTGTATCAGTTGTGTAGCACTCTCTGTATCAGTTGTGTAGCACTCTCTACATTAGTCATGTAGCACTCTCTGTATCAGTCATGTAGCACTCTCTGCATCAGTTGTGTAGCTCTCTTTGTATCAGTCATGTTGCACTCTGCTTATCAGTTGCGTGGCTCTCTCTGTATTAGTCCTTTGCAGTATCTGGTTCAGTCGTGTGGCGCTCTCGGTATCAGTCATATGGCATTGTCTGTATCAGTCGTGTGGCACTCTCTGCATCAGTCGTGTATCAATCTCTGTATCAGTCGTGTAGCACTCTGCTTATCAGTCGCGTGGCAGTCTCTGCATTAGTCCTGTAGCAGTCTCTTTATCAGTCAGGTGGCACTCTCTATATCAGTCTTGAGATACTCTCTGTATCAGTAGTGTAGCCCTCTCTCTATCAGGCATGTAGCACTCTCTATATCAGGCATGTAGCACTCTCTATATCAGTCGTGTTTCACTCTCTGTATCAGTCGTGAGACTCTCTCTGCATTAGTCCTGTAGCAGTCTCTGTATCAATCATGTGGCACTCTCTATATCAGTCTTGAGACACTCTCTATATCAGTAGTGTAGCACTCTCTCTATCAGGCATGTAGCACTCTCTATAACAGGCATGTAGCACTCTCTATATCAGTCGCGTGGCGCTCTCCGTATCAATTGTGTGGCACTCTCTCTATCAGTCGTGTAGCAGTCTCTGCATTGGTCACGTCGCACTCTCTGTGTCAGTCATGTAGCATCCTTGGTTGAGCACTCTCTTTATCATTAATGTAGCACTCTCTGTATCAGTCGTGTTGCACTCTTATTCAATCATGTATTACTCTCTGTATCAGTCAAGTAGCACTCTCTGTATCAGTTGTGTAGCACTCTCTGTATCAGTCGTGTAGCACTCTCTGCATTAGTCCTGTCGCACTCTCTGTATCAGTCATGTAGCACTCTCTTTATCAGTTGTGTAGCACTCTCTATCAGTCGTGTTGCACTCTGCTTATCAGTTGCGTGGCTCTCTCTGCATTAGTCCTTTGCAGTATCTGGGTCAGTCGTGTGACTCTCTCGGTATCAGTCATATGGCATTGTCTGTATCAGTCGTGTGGCACTCTCTGCATCAGTCGTGTATCACTCTCTGTATCAGTCGTGTAGCACTCTGCTTATCAGTCATGTGGCAGTCTCTGCATTAGTCCTGTAGCAGTCTCTGTATCAGTCATGTGTCACTTTCTATATCAGTCGTGACGCACTCTCTGCATTAGTCCTGTAGCAGTCTCTGTATCAGTCATGTGGCACTCTCTATATCAGTCGTGAGGCACTTTCTGCATCAGTCGTGTATCAATCTCTGGATCAGTCGTGTCGCACTCTGTTTATCAGTCGCGTGGCAGTCTCTATATTTGTCATGTAGCATTCTCTGTATCAGTCATGTGGCACTCTCTATATCAGTCGTGAGGCACTCTCTCTATCAGTCATGTAGCACTCTCTGCATCAGTTGTGTAGCTCTCTTTGTATCAGTCATGTTGCACTCTGCTTATCAGTTGCGTGGCTCTCTCTGTATTAGTCCTTTGCAGTATCTGGTTCAGTCGTGTGGCTCTCTCGTTATCAGTCGTGTATCAATCTCTGTATCAGTCGTGTAGCACTCTGCTTGTCAGTCGTGTGGCAGTCTCTGCATTAGTCCTGTAGCAGTCTCTTTATCAGTCATGTGGCACTCTCTATATCAGTCTTGAGGCACTCTCTGTATCAGTAGTGTAGCACTCTCTCTATCAGGCATGTAGCACTCTCTATATCAGGCATGTAGCACTCTCTATATCAGTCGTGTTTCACTCTCTGTATCAGTTGTGAGACTCTCTCTGCATTAGTCCTGTAGCAGTCTCTGTATCAGTCATGTGGCACTCTCTGTATCAGTTGTGTTGCACTCTTGTTCAATCATGTATTACTCTCTGTATCAGTCAAGTAGCACTCTCTGTATCAGTTGTGTAGCACTCTCTGTATCAGTCGTGTAGCACTCTCTGCATTAGTCCTGTAGCACTCTCTGTATCAGTCATGTAGCACTCTCTTTATCAGTTGTGTAGCACTCTCTATTAGTAGTGTTGCACTCTGCTTATCAGTTGCGTGGCTCTCTCTGCATTAATCCTTTGCAGTATCTGGGTCAGTCGTGTGACTCTCTCGGTATCAGTCATATGGCATTGTCTGTATCAGTCGTGTGGCACTCTCTGCATCAGTCGTGTATCAATCTCTGTATCAGTTGTGTAGCAGTCTGCTTATCAGTCATGTGGCAGTCTCTGCATTAGTTCTGTAGCAGTCTCTGTATCAGTCATGTGGCACTCTCTATATCAGTCATGAGGCACTCTCTGCATCAGTCGTGTATCAATCTCTGAATCAGTCGTGTAGCACTCTGTTTATCAGTCGCGTGGCAGTCTCTATATTTGTCATGTAGCATTCTCTGTATCAGTCATGTGGCACTCTCTATATCAGTCGTGAGGCACTCTCTCTATCAGTCATGTAGCACTCTCTGTATCACTCGTGTGGCGCTCTCTGTTTCAATCGTGTGGCAGTCTCTGCATCATTCGTGTAGCAGTCTCTGCATTGGGCATGTAGCACTCTCTGTGTCAGTCATGTAGGATTCTCGGTGTAGCACTCTCTGTATCAGTCATGTAGCACTCTCTGTATCAGTTGTGTTGCACTTTCTTTATCAATCATGTATTACTCTCTGTATCAGTTGTGTGACACTCTCTGCATTAGTCCTGTAGCACTTTCTGTATCAGTCTTGAGGCACTCTCTGTATCAGTAGTGTAGCACTCTCTCTATCAGGCATGTAGCACTCTATATCAGGCATGTAGCACTCTCTATATCAGTCGTGTTTCACTCTCTGTATCAGTCGTGAGACTCTCTCTGCATTAGTCCTGTAGCAGTCTCTGTATCAGTCATGTGGCACTCTCTATATCGGTCGTGAGGCACTCTCTGCATCAGTCGTGTATCAATCTCTGGATCAGTCGTGTAGCACTCTGTTTATCAGTCGCGTGGCAGTCTCTATATTTGTCATGTAGCATTCTCTGTATCAGTCATGTGGCACTCTCTATATCAGTCGTGAGGCACTCTCTCTATCAGTCATGTAGCACTCTCTGTATCACTCGTGTGGCGCTCTCTGTTTCAATCGTGTGGCAGTCTCTGCATCATTCGTGTAGCAGTCTCTGCATTGGGCATGTAGCACTCTCTGTGTCAGTCATGTAGGATTCTCGGTGTAGCACTCTCTGTATCAGTCATGTAGCACTCTCTGTATCAGTTGTGTTGCACTTTCTTTATCAATCATGTAGCACTCTCTATATCAGTTGTGTGACACTCTCTGCATTAGTCCTGTAGCACTTTCTGTATCAGTCATGTAGCACTCTCGGTATCAGTTGTGTAGCACTCTCTGTATCAGTCATGTGGCACTCTCTGTATCAGTCGTGTGGCAATCTCTGCATTAGTCCTGCAGCAATCTCTGTATCAGTCGTATGGCACTCTCTACATTAGTCCTGTAGCACTCTCTGTATCAGTCGTGTGGCACTCCCTGTATCAGTCATGTAGCACTCTCTGTTTCAGTTGTGTAGCACTCTCTGCATCAGCCGTGTATCAATCTCTGTATCAGTCGTGTAGCACTCTCTCTATCAGGCATTTAGCACCCTCTATATCAGGCATGTAGCACTCTCTATATCAGTCGTGTTTCACTCTCTGTATCAGTCGTGAGACTCTCTCTGCATTAGTCCTGTAGCAGTCTCTGTATCAGTCATGTGGCACTCTCTATATCTGTGCTGAGGCACTCTCTGTATCAGTAGTGTAGCACTGTCTCTTTCAGGCATGTAGCACTCTCTATATCAGGCATGTAGCACTCTCTATATCAGTCGCGTGGCGCTCTCCATATCAATTGTGTGGCACGCTCTGTATCAGTCGGTGAGCAGTCTCTGCATTGGTCACATCGCACTCTCTGTGTCAGTCATGTAGCATCCTTGGTGTAGCACTCTCTTTATCAGTCATGTAGCACTCTCTGTATCAGTCGTGTTGCACTCTTATTCAATCACGTATTACTCTCTGTATCAGTCAAGTAGCACTCTCTTTATCAGTTCTGTAGCACTCTCTGTATCAGTCGTGTTGCACTCTGCTTATCAGTTGCGTGGCTCTCTCTGCATTAGTCCTTTGCAGTATCTGGGTCAGTCGTGTGACTCTCTCGGTATCAGTCATATGGCATTGTCTGTATCAGTCGTGTGGCACTCTCTGCATCAGTCGTGTATCAATCTCTGTATCAGTTGTGTAGCAGTCTGCTTATCAGTCATGTGGCAGTCTCTGCATTAGTTCTGTAGCAGTCTCTGTATCAGTCATGTGGCACTCTCTATATCAGTCGTGAGGCACTCTCTGCATCAGTCGTGTATCAATCTCTGGATCAGTCGTGTAGCACTCTGTTTATCAGTCGCGTGGCAGTCTCTATATTTGTCATGTAGCATTCTCTGTATCAGTCATGTGGCACTCTCTATATCAGTCGTGAGGCACTCTCTCTATCAGTCATGTAGCACTCTCTGTATCACTCGTGTGGCGCTCTCTGTTTCAATTGTGTGGCAGTCTCTGCATCATTCGTGTAGCAGTCTCTGCATTGGGCATGTAGCACTCTCTGTGTCAGTCATGTAGGATTCTCGGTGTAGCACTCTCTGTATCAGTCATGTAGCACTCTCTGTATCAGTTGTGTTGCACTTTCTTTATCAATCATGTATTACTCTCTGTATCAGTTGTGTGACACTCTCTGCATTAGTCCTGTAGCACTTTCTGTATCAGTCATGTAGCACTCTCTGTATCAGTTGTGTAGCACTCTCTGCATCAGTCATGTGGCACTCTCTGTATCAGTTGTGTTGCACTTTCTTTATCAATCATGTATTACTCTCTGTATCAGTTGTGTGACACTCTCTGCATTAGTCATGTAGCAATTTCTGTATCAGTCATTAGCACTCTCTGTTTCAGTTCTGTAGCACTCTCTAAATCAGTTGTGCAGCAATCTCTGTATCAGTCATGTGGCACTCTCTGTACCAGTCATGTGGCACTCTCTGTATCAGTCATGTAGCATTCTCTGTATCAGTCGCATATCCCTCTCTGAATCAGTCGTGTGGCACTCTCTCTATCAGCCCTGTAGCACTCTCTGTATCACTCGTGTGGCGCTCTCTGTTTCAATTGTGTGGCAGTCTCTGCATCATTCGTGTAGCAGTCTCTGCATTGGGCATGTAGCACTCTCTGTGTCAGTCATGTAGGATTCTCGGTGTAGCACTCTCTGTATCAGTCATGTAGCACTCTCTGTATCAGTTGTGTTGCACTTTCTTTATCAATCATGTATTACTCTCTGTATCAGTTGTGTGACACTCTCTGCATTAGTCCTGTAGCACTTTCTGTATCAGTCATGTAGCACTCTCTGTTTCAGTTCTGTAGCACTCTCTAAATCAGTTGTGCAGCAATCTCTGTATCAGTCATGTGGCACTCTCTGTACCAGTCATGTGGCACTCTCTGTATCAGTCATGTAGCATTCTCTGTATCAGTCGCATATCCCTCTCTGAATCAGTCGTGTGGCACTCTCTCTATCAGCCCTGTAGCACTCTCCGTATCAATCGTGTGGTAGTCACTGTATCTGTCATGTGGCACGCTCTGTAGCAGTCGTATATCCCTCTCTGAATCAGTTGTGTGGCACTCTCTCTATCAGTCATCTATCACTCTCTGCATCAGTCATGTGGCATTGTCGATATCAGTCGTGTGGCACTCTCTGCATCAGTCATGTATCACTCTCTGTATCAGTCGTGCAGCACTCTGCTTATCAGTCGCGTTGCAGTCTCTGCGTTAGTCCTGTAGGTGTCCATGTATCAGTCATGTGGCACTCTCTAGATCAGTCATGAGGCACTCTCTGTATCAGTCATGTAGCACTCCCTATATCAGTCATGTAGCACTCCCTGTTTCAGTCGTGTGGCACTCTCTGTATCTGTCATGTGGCACTCTCTGTATCAGTCATGTAGCATTATATGTATCTGTCATGTGGCACTCACTGTATCTGTCATGTGACAATCTCTGTATCAGTCATATATCCCTCTCTGAATCAGTCATGTGGCACTCTCTTTATCAGTCATGTAGAACTCTCGGTATCAGCCCTGTAGCACTCTCTCTATCAGTCGTGCAGCACTCTCTATATCAGTCATGTAGCACTCTCTGTATGAGTCATGTCGCAGTCTCTGTATCAATCACATAGCAATCTCTATAACAATCGTGAGGGACTCTCTGTATCATTGGAGTTGCACTCTCGCCAACAGTCGTGTGGCACACTCTGCTTTAGTCAAGTAGCACTCTCTGTTTCAGTCCTGTAGCACTCTCTATATCAGGCATGTAGCACTCTCTGTATCAGTCGTGTGGCACTCTCTGTATCAGTCATGTGGCTCTCTCTGTATCAGTCGTATATCCCTCTCTGAATCAGTCGTGTGGCACCTTCTTTATCAGTCATGTAGCACTCTCTGTATCAGTCATGTAGCACTCTCTGTATCAGCCCTGCAGCACTCTCTGTATCAGTCGTGTGGCACTCTCTGTGTCAGTCATGTGTCACTCTCTGTATCAGTCGTGTAGCATTCTTTGTATCAGTCGTGTAGCACTCACTTTATCTGCTATATCTGTCATGTGGCACTCTCCTTTTCAGTCGTATGTCCCTCTCTGAATCGGTCGTGTACACTCTCTCGATCAGTCATGTAGCACTCTCTGTATAAGTCGTGTAGCATTCTCCGCATTAGTCAATTAGCACTCTCTGTGTCAGTCGTGTAGCATTCTCGGTGTAGCACTCTATGTATCAGTAGTGTAGCAATCTCTGTATCAGTCGTCTTGCACTCTCTGTATCAATCATGTATTACTGACTGTATCAGTCGTGTGGCACTCTCTGCAATAGTTCTGTAGCATTCTCTATATCAGTCGTGTAGCACTCTCTGTATCAGTCATGAGGCACTCTCTTTATCAGCCCTGTAGCACTCTCTGTATCAGTCATGTGGCTCTCTCTGTATCAGTCGTGTTGCACTCTTGTTCAATCATGTATTACTCTCTGTATCAGTCAAGTAGCACTCTCTGTATCAGTTGTGTAGCACTCTCTGTATCAGTCGTGTAGCACTCTCTGCATTAGTCCTGTAGCACTGTCTGTATCAGTCATGTAGCACTCTCTTTATCAGTTGTGTAGCACTCTCTATTAGTCGTGTTGCACTCTGCTTATCAGTTGCGTGGCTCTCTCTGCATTAGTCCTTTGCAGTATCTGGGTCAGTCGTGTGACTCTCTCGGTATCAGTCATATGGCATTGTCTGTATCAGTCGTGTGGCACTCTCTGCATCAGTCGTGTATCAATCTCTGTATCAGTTGTGTAGCAGTCTGCTTATCAGTCATGTGGCAGTCTCTGCATTTGTCCTGTAGCAGTCTCTGTATCAGTCATGTGGCACTCTCTATATCAGTCGTGAGGCACTCTCTGCATCAGTCGTGTATCAATCTCTGGATCAGTCGTGTAGCACTCTGTTTATCAGTCGCGTGGCAGTCTCTATATTTGTCATGTAGCATTCTCTGTATCAGTCATGTGGCACTCTCTATATCAGTCGTGAGGCACTCTCTCTATCAGTCATGTAGCACTCTCTGTATCACTCGTGTGGCGCTCTCTGTTTCAATCGTGTGGCAGTCTCTGCATCATTCGTGTAGCAGTCTCTGCATTGGGCATGTAGCACTCTCTGTGTCAGTCATGTAGGATTCTCGGTGTAGCACTCTCTGTATCAGTCATGTAGCACTCTCTGTATCAGTTGTGTTGCACTTTCTTTGTCAATCATGTATTACTCTCTGTATCAGTTGTGTGACACTCTCTGCATTAGTCCTGTAGTACTTTCTGTATCAGTCATGTAGCACTCTCGGTATCAGTTGTGTAGCACTCTCTGCATCAGTCATGTGGCACTCTCTGTATCAGTCGTGTGGCAATCTCTGCATTAGTCCTGCAGCAATCTCTGTATCAGTCGTATGGCACTCTCTACATTAGTCCTGTAGCACTCTCTGTATCAGTCGTGTGGCACTCCCTGTATCAGTCATGTAGCACTCTCTGTTTCAGTTGTGTAGCACTCTCTGCATCAGCCGTGTATCAATCTCTGTATCAGTCGTGTAGCACTCTCTCTATCAGGCATTTAGCACTCTCTATATCAGGCATGTAACACTCTCTATATCAGTCGTGTTTCACTCTCTGTATCAGTCGTGAGACTCTCTCTGCATTAGTCCTGTAGCAGTCTCTGTATCAGTCATGTGGCACTCTCTATACCTGTGTTGAGGCACTCTCTGTATCAGTAGTGTAGCACTGTCTCTTTCAGGCATGTAGCACTCTCTATATCAGGCATGTAGCACTCTCTATATCAGTCGCGTGGCGCTCTCCATAACAATTGTGTGGCACTCTCTGTATCAGTCGGTGAGCAGTCTCTGCATTGGTCACGTAGCACTCTCTGTGTCAGTCATGTAGCATCCTTGGCGTAGCACTCTCTTTATCAGTCATGTAGCACTCTCTGTATCAGTCGTGTTGCACTCTTATTCAATCATGTATTACTCTCTGTATCAGTCAAGTAGCACTCTCTTTATCAGTTGTGTAGCACTCTCTGTATCAGTCGTGTAGCACTCTCTGCATTAGTCCTGTAGCACTGTCTGTATCAGTCATGTTGCACTCTCTTTATCAGTTGTGTAGCACTCTCTGTATCAGTCGTGTTGCACTCTGCTTATCAGTTGCATGGCTCTCTCTGCATTAGTCCTTTGCAGTATCTGGCTCAGTCGTGTGACTCTCTCGGTATCAGTCATATGGCATTGTCTGTATCAGTCGTGTGGCACTCTCTGCATCAGTCGTGTATCAATCTCTGTATCAGTCGTGTAGCACTCTGCTTATCAGGCATGTGGCAGTCTCTGCATTAGTCCTGTAGCAGTCTCTGTATCAGTCATGTGACACTCTCTATATCAGTCGTGAGGCGCTCTCTGCATTTGTCCTGTAGCAGTCTCTGTATCAGTCATGTGGCACTCTCTATATCAGTCGTGAGGCAATCTCTGCATCAGTCGTGTATCAATCTCTGTATCTGTCGTGTAGCACTCTCTGTATCAGTCGTGTGGCACTCTCTGCATTAGTCCTGTAGCAATCTCTGTATCAGTCATATGGCACTCCATGTATCAGTCATGTAGCACTCTCTGTATCAGTTGTGTAGCACTCTCTGTATCAGTTGTGTAGCACTGTCTGTATCAGTCGTGTAGCACTCTCTGCATTAGTCCGGTAGCACTCTATGTATCAGTCATGTAGCACTCTCTGTATCAGTTGTGTAGCACTCTCTGTATCAGTCGTGTTGCACTCTGCTTATCAGTTGCATGGCTCTCTTTGCATTAGTCCTTTGCAGTACCTGGGTCAGTCTTGTGTCTCTTTCGGTATCAGTCATGTGGCATTGTCTGCATCAGTCATGTGGCACTCTCTGCATCAGTCGTGTATCAATCTCTGTATCAGTCATGTAGCACTCTTCTTATCAGTCGTGAGGCACTCTCTATATCAGTCATGTAGCACTCTCTGTATCAGTCGGATGGCGCTCCCTGTACCAATCGTGTGGCAGTCTCTGTATCAGTCGTGTAGCAGTCTCTGCATTGGTCACGTAGCACTCTCTGTGTCAGTCGTGTAGCACTCTCTATATCAGTCGTGTTGAACTCTCTTATTCAATCATGTATTACTCTCTGCATCAGTCGTGTGCACTCTCTGCATCAGTCGTGTAACACTCTCTGTATCAGTCGTGTGGCACTCTCTGCATCAGTCGTGTTGCACTCTCTGCATCAGTCGTATAGCCCTCTATGTATCAGTCGTGTGGACTCTCTGCATTAGTCCTGTAGCACTCTCTGTATCAGTCATGTGGCACTCCCTGTATCAGTCATGTAGCACTCTCTGTATCAGTTGTGCAGTCCTCTCTGTATCAGTTGTGTAGCACTCTCTGTATCAGTCGTGTAGCACTCTCTGCATTAGTCCTGTAGCACTGTCTGTATCAGTCATGTAGCACTCTCTGCATCAGTTGTGTAGCTCTCTTTGTATCAGTCATGTTGTACTCTACTTATCAGTTGCGTGGCTCTCTCTGTATTAGTCCTTTGCAGTATCTGGTTCAGTCGTGTGGCTCTCTCGGTATCAGTCGTGTATCAATCTCTGTATCAGTCGTGTAGCACTCTGCTTATCAGTCATTTGGCAGTCTCTGCTTTAGTCCTGTAGCAGTCTCTTTATCAGTCATGTGGCACTCTCTATATCAGTCTTGAGGCACTCTCTGTATCAGTAGTGTAGCACTCTCTCTATCAGGCATGTAGCACTCTCTATATCAGGCATGTAGCACTCTCGATATCAGTCGTGTTTCACTCTCTGTATCAGTCGTGAGACTCTCTCTGCATTAGTCCTGTAGCAGTCTCTGTATCAGTCATGTGGCACTCTCTATATCAGTCTTGAGACACTCTCTGTATCAGTAGTGTAGCACTCTCTCTATCAGACATGTAGGACTCACTATCAGGCAAGTAGCACTCTCTATATCAGTCGCGTGGCGCTCTCCGTATCAATCGTGTTGCACTCTCTGCATCAGTCGTATAGCCCTCTACGTATCAGTCGTGTGGCACTCTTTGCATTAGTCCTGTAGCACTCTCTGTATCAGTCATGTGGCACTCCCTGTATCAGGCGAGTAGCACTCTCTGTATCAGTTGTGTAGTACTCCCTGTACCAGTTGTGTAGCACTCTCTGTATCAGTTGTGTAGCACTCTCTACATTAGTCATGTAGCACTCTCTGTATCAGTCATGTAGCACTCTCTGCATCAGTTGTGTAGCTCTCTTTGTATCAGTCATGTTGCACTCTGCTTATCAGTTGCGTGGCTCTCTCTGTATTAGTCCTTTGCAGTATCTGGTTCAGTCGTGTGGCGCTCTCGGTATCAGTCATATGGCATTGTCTGTATCAGTCGTGTGGCACTCTCTGCATCAGTCGTGTATCAATCTCTGTATCAGTCGTGTAGCACTCTGCTTATCAGTCGCGTGGCAGTCTCTGCATTAGTCCTGTAGCAGTCTCTTTATCAGTCAGGTGGCACTCTCTATATCAGTCTTGAGATACTCTCTGTATCAGTAGTGTAGCCCTCTCTCTATCAGGCATGTAGCACTCTCTATATCAGTCGTGTTTCACTCTGTCTATCAGTCGTGAGACTCTTTCTGCATTAGTCCTTCAGCAGTCTCTGTATCAGTCATGTGGCACTCTCTGTATCAGTCTTGAGACACTCTCTATATCAGTAGTGTAGCACTCTCTTTATCAGGCATGTAGCACTCTCTATATCAGGCATGTAGCACTCTCTATATCAGTCGCGTGGCGCTCTCCGTATCAATTGTGTGGCACTCTCTGTATCAGTCATGTAGCAGTCTCTGCATTGGTCATGTCGCACTCTCTGTGTCAGTCATGTAGCATCCTTGGTTGAGCACTCTCTTTATCATTAATGTAGCACTCTCTGTATCAGTCGTGTTGCACTCTTATTCAATCATGTATTACTCTCTGTATCAGTCAAGTAGCACTCTCTGTATCAGTTGTGTAGCACTCTCTGTATCAGTCGTGTAGCACTCTCTGCATTAGTCCTGTCGCACTCTCTGTATCAGTCATGTAGCACTCTCTTTATCAGTTGTGTAGCACTCTCTATCAGTCGTGTTGCACTCTGCTTATCAGTTGCGTGGCTCTCTCTGCATTAGTCCTTTGCAGTATCTGGGTCAGTCGTGTGACTCTCTCGGTATCAGTCATATGGCATTGTCTGTATCAGTCGTGTGGCACTCTCTGCATTAGTCGTGTATCAATCTCTGTATCAGTCGTGTAGCACTCTGCTTATCAGTCATGTGGCAGTCTCTGCATTAGTCCTGTAGCAGTCTCTGTATCAGTCATGTGTCACTTTCTATATCAGTCGTGAGGCACTCTCTGCATTAGTCCTGTAGCAGTCTCTGTATCAGTCATGTGGCACTCTCTATATCAGTCGTGAGGCACTTTCTGCATCAGTCGTGTATCAATCTCTGGATCAGTCGTATAGCACTCTGCTTATCAGTCGCGTGGCAGTCTCTATATTTGTCATGTAGCATTCTCTGTATCAGTCATGTGGCACTCTCTATATCAGTCGTGAGGCACTCTCTGTATCAGTCATGTAGCACTCTCTGCATCAGTTGTGTAGCTCTCTTTGTATCAGTCATGTTGCACTCTGCTTATCAGTTGCGTGGCTCTCTCTGTATTAGTCCTTTGAAGTATCTGGTTCAGTCGTGTGGCTCTCTCGTTATCAGTCGTGTATCAATCTCTGTATCAGTCGTGTAGCACTCTGCTTATCAGTCGCGTGGCAGTCTCTGCATTGGTCCTGTAGCAGTCTCTTTATCAGTCATGTGGCACTCTCTGCATCAGTCTTGAGGCACTCTCTGTATCAGTAGTGTAGCACTCTCTCTATCAGGCATGTAGCACTCTCTATATCAGGCATGTAGCACTCTCTATATCAGTCGTGTTTCACTCTCTGTATCAGTCGTGAGACTCTCTCTGCATTAGTCCTGTAGCAGTCTCTGTATCAGTCATGTGGCACTCTCTATATCAGTCTTGAGGCACTCTCTGTATCAGTAGTGTAGCACTCTCTCTATCAGGCATGTAGCACTCTCTATATCAGGCATGTAGCACTCTCTATATCAGTCGCATGGCGCTCTCTGTATCAATCGTGTGGCACTCTCTGTATCAGTCGGTGAGCAGTCTCTGCATTGGTCACGTCGCACTCTCTGTGTCAGTCATGTAGCATCCTTGGTGTAGCACTCTCTTTATCAGTCATGTAGCACTCTCTGTATCAGTCGTGTTGCACTCTTGTTCAATCATGTATTACTCTCTGTATCAGTCAAGTAGCACTCTCTGTATCAGTTGTGTAGCACTCTCTGTATCAGTCGTGTAGCACTCTCTGCATTAGTCCTGTAGCACTGTCTGTATCAGTCATGTAGCACTCTCTTTATCAGTTGTGTAGCACTCTCTATTAGTCGTGTTGCACTCTGCTTATCAGTTGCGTGGCTCTCTCTGCATTAATCCTTTGCAGTATCTGGGTCAGTCGTGTGACTCTCTCGGTATCAGTCATATGGCATTGTCTGTATCAGTCGTGTGGCACTCTCTGCATCAGTCGTGTATCAATCTCTGTATCAGTTGTGTAGCAGTCTGCTTATCAGTCATGTGGCAGTCTCTGCATTAGTTCTGTAGCAGTCTCTGTATCAGTCATGTGGCACTCTCTATATCAGTCGTGAGGCACTCTCTGCATCAGTCGTGTATCAATCTCTGGATCAGTCGTGTAGCACTCTGTTTATCAGTCGCGTGGCAGTCTCTATATTTGTCATGTAGCATTCTCTGTATCAGTCATGTGGCACTCTCTATATCAGTCGTGAGGCACTCTCTCTATCAGTCATGTAGCACTCTCTGTATCACTCGTGTGGCGCTCTCTGTTTCAATCGTGTGGCAGTCTCTGCATCATTCGTGTAGCAGTCTCTGCATTGGGCATGTAGCACTCTCTGTGTCAGTCATGTAGGATTCTCGGTGTAGCACTCTCTGTATCAGTCATGTAGCACTCTCTGTATCAGTTGTGTTGCACTTTCTTTATCAATCATGTATTACTCTCTGTATCAGTTGTGTGACACTCTCTGCATTAGTCCTGTAGCACTTTCTGTATCAGTCATGTAGCACTCTCTGTTTCAGTTCTGTAGCACTCTCTAAATCAGTTGTGCAGCAATCTCTGTATCAGTCATGTGGCACTCTCTGTACCAGTCATGTGGCACTCTCTGTATCAGTCATGTAGCATTCTCTGTATCAGTCGCATATCCCTCTCTGAATCAGTCGTGTGGCACTCTCTCTATCAGCCCTGTAGCACTCTCCGTATCAATCGTGTGGTAGTCACTGTATCTGTCATGTGGCACGCTCTGTAGCAGTCGTATATCCCTCTCTGAATCAGTTGTGTGGCACTCTCTCTATCAGTCATCTATCACTCTCTGCATCAGTCGTGTGGCATTGTCGATATCAGTCGTGTGGCACTCTCTGCATCAGTCATGTATCACTCTCTGTATCAGTCGTGCAGCACTCTGCTTATCAGTCGCGTTGCAGTCTCTGCGTTAGTCCTGTAGGTGTCCATGTATCAGTCATGTGGCACTCTCTAGATCAGTCATGAGGCACTCTCTGTATCAGTCATGTAGCACTCCCTATATCAGTCATGTAACACTCCCTGTTTCAGTCATGTGGCACTCTCTGTATCTGTCATGTGGCACTCTCTGTATCAGTCAAGTAGCATTATATGTATCTGTCATGTGGCACTCACTGTATCTGTCATGTGACAATCTCTGTATCAGTCATATATCCCTCTCTGAATCAGTCATGTGGCACTCTCTTTATCAGTCATGTAGAACTCTCGGTATCAGCCCTGTAGCACTCTCTCTATCAGTCGTGCAGCACTCTCTATATCAGTCATGTAGCACTCTCTGTATGAGTCATGTAACATTATCTGTATCAGTCGTGTGGCACTCACTGTATCTGTCATGTGACACTCTCTGTATCAGTCGTGTGGCTCTCTCTGTATCAGTCGTGTAGCACTCTCTCTATCAATTGTGTAGCAGTCTCTGTATCAGTCATGTAGCACACTCTGTATCAGTTCTGTGGCTCTCTGTATCAGTCATGTAGCACTCTCTGTATCAGTCATGTAACATTATCTGTATCAGTCGTGTGGCACTCACTGTATCTGTCATGTGACACTCTCTGTATCAGTCGTATATCCCTCTCTGAATCAGTCGTGTGGCACCTTCTTTATCAGTCATGTAGCACTCTCTGTATCAGTCGTGTGGCACTCTCTGTGTCAGTGGTGTAGCCATCTGTTCATGATGCGTGTGGCACTCTCTGTACCAGTTGTGCAGCACTCTCTTTATCAGTCGTGTGGCACTCTCTGCATTAATCCTTTGCACTATCAGGGTCAGTCGTGTGGCTCTCTCTGTATCAGTCATGTGGCATTGTCTATATCAGTCGTGTGGCACTCTCTGCATCCGTCGTGTATCTATCTCTGTTTCAGTGGTGTAGCACTCTGCTTATCAGTAGCGTGGCAGTCTCTGCATTAGTCCTGTAGCATTCTCTGTATCAGTCATGTGGCACTCTCTATATCAGTCATGAGGCACTCTCTGTATAAGTCATGTAGTACTCTCTATATCAGTCGTGTTTCACTCCCTGTATCAGTCGTGAGACACTCTCTGCAATAGTCCTGTTGCAGTTTCTGTATCAGTCATGTAGCACTCTCTGTATCAATCGTGCTGCAGTCTCTTTATCAGTCGTGTAGCAGTCTCTGTTTCAGTTCTGTAGCCCCTCTCTAAATCAGTTGTGCAGCACTCTCTGTATCAGTCATGTGGCGCTCTCTGTTCCAGTCATGTGGCGCTCTCTGTATCAGTCATGTAGCATTCTCTGTATCAGTCGCATATCCCTCTCTGAATCAGTTGTGTGGCACTCTCTCTATCAGTCATGTAGCACTTTCTGTAAAAGTCGTGTTGCACTCTCTGTATCAATCCTGTATTACTCACTGTATCAGTCATGTGGCACTCTCTGTATCAATCATGTATTACTCACTGTATCAGTCGTGTGGCACTCTCTGCATTAGTTCTGTAGCATTCTCTATATCAGTCGTGTAGCACTCTCTGTATCAGTCGTGAGGCACTCTCTTTCTCAGTCCTGTAGCACTCTCTGTATCAGTCGTGTGGCACTCTCTGCATCAGTCATGTTAGCATTCTCTGTATCAGTCGCATATCCCTCTCTGAATCAGTCGTGTGGCACTCTCTCTATCAGTCATGTAGCACTCTCTGTAAAAGTCGTGTTGCACTCTCTGTATCAATCATGTATTACTCACTGTATCAGTCATGTGGCACTCTCTGTATCAATCATGTATTACTCACTGTATCAGTCGTGTGGCACTCTCTGCATTAGTTCCGTAGCATTCTCTATATCAGTCGTGTAGCACTCTCTGTATCAGTCGTGAGGCACTCTCTTTATCAGTCCTGTAGCACTCTCTGTATCAGTCGTGTGGCACTCTCTGCATCAGTCGTGTAGTCTTCTCTATATCAGTCGTGTAGCACTCTCTGTATCAGTCAAGTAGCACTCTCTGTATCAATCGTGTGGTAGTCTCTTTATCAGTCGTGTAGCAGTCTCTGCATTTGTCACGTAGCACTCTCTATGTCAGTCGTGTAGCATTCTCGGTGTAGCACTCTCTGTATCAGTCATGTAGCACTCTCTGTTTCAGTTCTGGAGCACTCTCTAAATCAGTTGTGCAGCACTCTGTGTATCAGTCATGTGGCACTCTCTGTATCAGTCATGTAGCATTCTCTGTATCAGTCGCATATCCCTCTCTGAATCAGTCGTGTGGCACTCTATCTATCAGCCATGTAGCACTCTCTGTATCAGTCATGTAGCTCTCTCTGTATCAGCCCTGTAGCTCTCTGTATCAGTCGTGTGGTAGTCACTGTATCTGTCATGTGGCACGCTCTGTAGCAGTCGTAAATCCCTCTCTGAATCAGTTGTGTGGCACTCTCTCTATCAGTCATCTATCACTCTCTGCATCAGTCGTGTGGCATTGTCGATATCAGTCGTGTGGCACTCTCTTCATCAGTCATGTATCACTCTCTGTATCAGTCGTGCAGCACTCCCTATGTCAGTCATGCAGCACTCCCTGTTTCAGTCGTGTGGCGCTCTCTGTATCTGTCATGTGGCACTCTCTGTATCAGTCATGTAGCATTATATGTATCCGTCATGTGGCACTCACTGTATCTGTCATGTGACAATCTCTGTATCAGTCATATATCCCTCTCTGAATCAGTCATGTGGCACTCTCTTTATCAGTCATGTAGAACTCTTTGTATCAGCCCTGTAGCACTCTCTGTATCAGTTGTGCAGCGCTCTCTATATCAGTCATGTAGCACTCTCTGTATTAGTCATGTTGCAGTCTCTGTATCAATCACATAGCACCCTCTATAACAATCGTGAGGGACTCTCTGTATCAGTCGAGTTGCACTCTCTCCAACAGTCGTGTGGCACACTCTGCTTTAGTCAAGTAGCACGCTCTGTATCAGTCGTGTAGCACTCTCTATATCAGTTGTGTAGCACTCTCGGTATCAGTCGTGTGGCACTCGGGTATCAGTCTTATATCCCTCTCTGAATCAGTCATGTACACTCTCTCTATCAGTCATGTAGCACTCTCTGTATAAGTCGTGTTGCACTCTCTGTATCAATCATGTATTACTCACTGTATCAGTCATGTGGCACTCTCTGCATTAGTTCCGTAGCATTCTCTATATCAGTCGTGTAGCACTCTCTGTATCAGTCGTGAGGCACTCTCTTTGTCAGTCCTGTAGCACTCTCTGTATCAGTCGTGTGGCAATCTCTGCATCAGTCATGTAGCCTTCTCTATATCAGTCGTGTAGCACTCTCTGTGTCAGTCGTGTCGCATTCTCGGTGTAGCAATCTCTATATCAGTCGTGTAGCACTCTCTGTATCAGTCGTGTGGCACTCTCTGTATCAATCATGTATTACTCACTGTATCAGTCGTGTGGCACTCTCTGCATTAGTTCCGTGGCATTCTCTATATCAGTCGTGTAGCACTCTCTGTATCAGTCGTGAGGTACTCTCTTTATCAGTCCTGTAGCTCTCTCTGTATCAGTCGTGTGGCACTCTCTACATCAGTCGTGTAGCCTTCTCTATATCTATCGTGTAGCACTCTCTGTATCAGTTGTGTGGCACTCTTTGTATCAGCCCTATAGCACTCTCTGTATCAGTCATGTGGCACTCTCTGTACCAGTCATGTGGAACTCTCTGTAACAGTCGTGTAGCACGCTCTCTATCAATTGTGTACCACTCTCTGTATCAGTCGTGTGGCACTCTCTGTATCAGTCATGTGGCACTCTCTGTATCAGTCATGTGAAACTCTCTGTATCAGTCGTGTAGCACTCTCTCTATCAATTGTGTACCACTCTCTGTATCAGTCATGTTTTACTCTCTGTATCAGTCGTGTGGCACTCTCTGTATCAGTCATGTGTCATTCTCTGTATCAGTCGTGTAGAATTCTCTGTATCAGTCATGTGGCACTCACTGTATCAGTCATGTAGCACTCTCTGTATTAGTCATGTCGCAGTCTCTGTCTCAATCAAGTAGTGCGCTCTATAACAATTGTGAGGGACTCTCTGTATCAGTCGAGTTGCACTCTCGCCAACAGTCGTGTGGCACACTCTGCTTTAGTCAAGTAGCACTCTCTGTATCAGTCGTGTGGCACTCTCTGCATCAGTCATGTATCACTCTCTGTATCAGTCATGCAGCACTCTGCTTATCAGTCGCGTTGCAGTCTCTGCATTAGTCCTGTAGCAAACCATGTATCAGTCGTGCAGCACTCTCTATATCAGTCATGTAGCACTCTCTGTATCAGTCATGTAGCACTCTCTGTATCAGCCCTGTAGCACTCTCTGTATCAGTTGTGTGGCACTCTCTGTGTCAGTCATGTGGCACTCTCTGTATCAGTCGTGTAGCCTTCTCTGTATCAGTCGTGTAGTACTCACTTTATTTGCTATATCTGTCATGTGGCACTCTCTGTATCAGTCGTATATCCCTCTCTGAATCAGTCATGTACACTCTCTCTATCAGTCATGTCGCACTCTCTGTATAAGTCATGTTGCACTCTCTGTATCAATCATGTATTACTCACTGTATCAGTCATGTGGCACTCTCTGCATTAGTTCCGTAGCATTCTCTATATCAGTCGTGTAGCACTCTCTGTATCAGTCGTGAGGCACTCTCTTTATCAGTCCTGTAGCACTCTCTGTATCAGTCGTGTGGCACTCTCTGCATCAGTCATGTAGCCTTCTCTATATCAGTCGTGTAGCACTCTCTGTGTCAGTCGTCTTGCACTCTCTGTATCAATCATGTATTACTGACTGTATCAGTCGTGTGGCACTCTCTGCATTAGTTCTGTAGCATTCTCTATATCAGTCGTGTAGCACGCTCTTTATCAGTCATGAGGCACTCTCTTTATCAGCCCTGTAGTACTCTCTGTATCAGTCATGTGGCTCTCTCTGTATCAGTCGTGTAGAACTCTCTCTATCAATTGTGTAGCAGTCTCTGTATCAGTCATGTAGCACACTCTGTATCAGTTCTGTGGCTCTCTGTATCAGTCATGTAGCACTCTCTGTATCAGTCATGTAACATTATCTGTATCAGTCGTGTGGCACTCACTGTATCTGTCATGTGACTCTCTGTATCAGTCGTATATCCCTTTCAGAATCAGTCGTGTGGCACCTTCTTTATCAGTCATGTAGCACTCTCTGTGTCAGTCATGTGGCACTCTCTGTATCAGTCGTGTAGCATTCTCTTT
The DNA here is from genome assembly GCF_017639515.1 of Carcharodon carcharias. Lineage (NCBI taxonomy): Eukaryota > Metazoa > Chordata > Chondrichthyes > Lamniformes > Lamnidae > Carcharodon > Carcharodon carcharias. The sequence goes on along the minus strand of NC_054482.1, from coordinate 35,506,414 downwards.
ATCAGTTGTGTAGCACTCACTTTATCTGCTATATCTGTCATGTGGCACTCTCTGTATCAGTCGTATATCCCTCTCTGAATCAGTCATGTACACTCTCTCTATCAGTCATGTAGCACTCTCTGTAAAAGTCGTGTTGCACTCTCTGTATCAATCATGTATTACTCACTGTATCATCATGTGGCACTCTCTGTATCATGTATTACTCACTGTATCAGTCGTGTGGCACTCTCTGCATTAGTTCCGTAGCATTCTCTATATCAGTTGTGTAGCACTCTCAGTATCAGTCGTGAGGCACTCTCTTTATCAGTCCTGCAGCACTCTCTGTATCAGTCGTGTGGCACTCTCTGCATCAGTCATGTAGCCTTCTCTATATCAGTCGTGTAGCACTGCCTGTATCAGTCATGTAGCACTCTCTGTATCAATCGTGTGGCATTCTCGGTGTAGCACTCTCTGTATCAGTCATGTAGCACTCTCTGTTTCAGTTCTGGAGCACTCTCTAAATCAGTTGTGCAGCACTCTCTGTATCAGTCATGTGGCACTCTCTGTACCAGTCATGTAGCATTCTCTGTATCAGTCGCATATCCCTCTCTGAATCAGTCGTGCGGCACTCTCTCTATCAGCCATGTAGCACTCTCTGTATCAGTCATGTAGCACTCTCTGTATCAGCCCTGCAGCACTCTCTGTATCAGTCGTGTGGTAGTCACTGTATCTGTCATGTGGCACGCTCTGTAGCAGTCGCATATCCCTCTCTGAATCAGTTGTGTGGCACTCTCTCTATCAGTCATCTATCAATCTCTGCATCAGTCGTGTGGCATTGTCGATATCAGTCGTGTGGCACTCTCTGCATCAGTCATGTATCACTCTCTGTATCAGTCATGCAGCACTCTGCTTATCAGTCGCGTTGCAGTCTCTGGATTAGTCCTGCAGCAAACAATGTATCAGTCATGTGGCACTCTCTAGATCAGTCATGAGGCACTCTCTGTATCAGTCATGTAGCACTCCCTATATCAGTCATGTAGGACTCCCTGTTTCAGTCGTGTGGCACTCTCTGTATCTGTCATGTGGCACTCTCTGTACCAGTCATGTAGCATTCTCTGTATCAGTCGCATATCACTCTCTGAATCAGTCGTGCGGCACTCTCTCTATCAGCCATGTAGCACTCTCTGTATCAGTCATGTAGCACTCTCTGTATCAGTCATGTAGCACTCTCTGTATCAGTCGTGTGGTAGTCACTGTATCTGTCATGTGGCACGCTCTGTAGCAGTCGCATATCCCTCTCTGAATCAGTTGTGTGGCACTCTCTCTATCAGTCATCTATCAATCTCTGCATCAGTCGTGTGGCATTGTCGATATCAGTCGTGTGGCACTCTCTGCATCAGTCATGTATCACTCTCTGTATCAGTCATGCAGCACTCTGCTTATCAGTCGCGTTGCAGTCTCTGCATTAGTCCTGTAGCAAACCATGTATCAGTCATGTGGCACTCTCTAGATCAGTCATGAGGCACTCTCTGTATCAGTCATGTAGCACTCCCTATATCAGTCATGTAGGACTCCCTGTTTCAGTCGTGTGGCACTCTCTGTATCTGTCATGTGGCACTCTCTGTATCAGTCATGTAGCATTATATGTATCCGTCATGTGGCACTCACTGTATCTGTCATGTGACAATCTCTGTATCAGTCATATATCCCTCTCTGAATCAGACATGTGGCACTCTCTTTATCAGTCATGTAGAACTCTCTGTATCAGCCCTGTAGCACTCTCTGTTTCAGTCGTGCAGCACTCTCTATATCAGTCATGTAGCACACTCTGTATCAGTTCTGTGGCTCTCTGTATCAGTCATGTAGCACTCTCTGTATCAGTCATGTAACATTAAATGTATCAGTCGTGTGGCACTCACTGTATCTGTCATGTGATACTCTGTATCAGTCGTATATGCCTCTCTGAATCAGTCGTGTGGCACCTTCTTTATCAGTCATGTAGCACTCTCTGTATCAGTCATGTAGCACTCTCTGTATCAGTCATGTAGCACTCTCTCTATCAGCGCAGTAGCACTCTCTGTATCAGTCGTGTGGCACTCTCTGTGTCAGTCCTGTGGCACTCTCCGTATCAGTCGTATATCCCTCTCTGAATCAGTCATGTGCACTCTCTCTATCAGTCATGTAGCACTCTCTGTATAAGTGGTGTAGCACTCTCTGCATTAGTCAATTAGCACTCACTGTGTCAGTCGTGTAGCATTTTCGGTGTAGCACTCTCTGTATCAGTCGTGTAGCAATCTATGTATCAGTCGTCTTGCACTCTCTGTATCAATCATGTATTACTGACTGTATCAGTCGTGTGGCACTCTCTGCATTAGTTCTGTAGCATTCTCTATATCATTCGTGTAGCACTCTCTTTATCAGTCATGAGGAACTCACTTTATCAGCCCTGTAGCACTCTCTGTATCAGTCATGTGGCTCTCTCTGTATCAGACGTGTAGCACTCTCTCTATCAATTGTGTAGCAGTCTCTGTATCAGTCATGTAACACACTCTGTATCAGTTCTGTGCCTCTCTGTATCAGTCATGTAGCACTCTCTGTATCAGTCATGTAACATTATCTGTATCAGTCGTGTGGCACTCACTGTATCTGTCATGTGACTCTCTGTATCAGTCGTATATCCCTTTCTGAATCAGTCGTGTGGCACCTTCTTTATCAGTCATGTAGCACTCTCTGTATCAGTCATGTGGCATTATCTGTATCAGTCGTGTAGCATTCTCTGTATCAGTTGTGTAGCACTCACTTTATCTGCTATATCTGTCATGTGGCACTCTCTGTATCAGTCGTATATCCCTCTCTGAATCAGTCATGTACACTCTCTCTATCAGTCATGTAGCACTCTCTGTAAAAGTCGTGTTGCACTCTCTGTATCAATCATGTATTACTCACTGTATCAGTCATGTGGCACTCTCTGTATCATGTATTACTCACTGTATCAGTCATGTGGCACTCTCTGCATTAGTTCCGTAGCATTCTCTATATCAGTCGTGTAGCACTCTCAGTATCAGTCGTGAGGCACTCTCTGCATCAGTCATGTAGCCTTCTCTATATCAGTCGTGTAGCACTCTCTGTATCAGTCATGTAGCACTCTCTGTATCAATAGTGTGGCAGTCTCTTTATCAGTCGTGTAGCAGTCTCTGCATTTGTCACGTAGCACTCTCTGTGTCAGCCGTGTAGCATTCTCGGTGTAGCACGCTCTGTATCAGTCATGTAGCACTCTCTGTATCAGTCCTGTGGCACTCTCTGTATCAGTCGTATATCCCTCTCTGAATCAGTCATGTACACTCTCTCTATCAGTCATGTAGCACTCTCTGTAAAAGTCGTGTTGCACTCTCTGTATCAATCATGTATTACTCACTGTATCAGTCATGTGGCACTCTCTGTATCATGTATTACTCACTGTATCAGTCATGTGGCACTCTCTGCATTAGTTCCGTAGCATTCTCTATATCAGTCGTGTAGCACTCTCAGTATCAGTCGTGAGGCACTCTCTGCATCAGTCATGTAGCCTTCTCTATATCAGTCGTGTAGCACTCTCTGTATCAGTCATGTAGCACTCTCTGTATCAATAGTGTGGCAGTCTCTTTATCAGTCGTGTAGCAGTCTCTGCATTTGTCACGTAGCACTCTCTGTGTCAGCCGTGTAGCATTCTCGGTGTAGCACGCTCTGTATCAGTCATGTAGCACTCTCTGTATCAGTCATGTAGCACTCTCTGTATCAGTCGTATATCCCTCTCTGAATCAGTCATGTACACTCTCTCTATCAGTCATGTCGCACTCTCTGTAAAAGTCGTGTTGCACTCTCTGTATCAATCGTGTATTACTCACTGTATCAGTCATGTGGCACTCTCTGTATCATGTATTACTCACTGTATCAGTCGTGTGGCACTCTCTGCATTAGTTCCGTAGCATTCTCTATATCAGTCGTGTAGCACTCTCAGTATCAGTCGTGAGGCACTCTCTGCATCAGTCATGTAGCCTTCTCTATATCAGTCGTGTAGCACTCTCTGTATCAGTCATGTGGCACTCTCTGTACCAGTCATGTAGCATTCTCTGTATCAGTCGCATATCCCTCTCTGAATCAGTCGTGTGGCACTCTCTCTATCAGCCATGTAGCACTCTCTGTATCAGTCGTGTAGCACTCTCTATATCAGTCCTGTAGCACTCTCTGTATCAGTCGTGTGGCACTCTCTGCATCAGTCATGTAGCCTTCTCTATATCAGTCGTGTAGCACTCTCTTTATCAGTCATGTAGCACTCTCCGTATCAATCGTGTGGCAGTCTCTTTATCAGTCGTGTAGCAGTCTCTGCATTTGTCACGTACCACTCTCTGTGTCAGCCGTGTAGCATTCTTGGTGTAGCACTCTCTGTATCAGTCATGTAGCACTCTCTGTTTCAGTTCTGGAGCACTCTCTAAATCAGTTGTGCAGCACTCTCTGTATCAGTCATGTGGCACTCTCTGTACCAGTCATGTAGCATTCTCTGTATCAGTCGCATATCCCTCTCTGAATCAGCCCTGTAGCACTCTCTGTATCAGTCGTGTGGTAGTCACTGTATCTGTCATGTGGCACGCTCTGTAGCAGTCGCATATCCCTCTCTGAATCAGTTGTGTGGCACTTTCTCTATCAGTCATCTATCAACCTCTGCATCAGTCGTGTGGCATTGTCGATATCAGTCGTGTGACACTCTCTGCATCAGTCACGTATCACTCTCTGTATCAGTCATGCAGCACTCTGCTTATCAGTCGCGTTGCAGTCTCTGCATTAGTCCTGTAGCAAACCATGTATCAGTCGTGCAGCACTCTCTATATCAGTCATGTAGCACTCTCTGTATCAGTCATGTAGCACTCTCTGTATCAGCCCTGTAGCACTCTCTGTATCAGTTGTGTGGCACTCTCTGTGTCAGTCATGTAGCACTCTCTGTATCAGCCCTGTAGCACTCTCTGTATCAGTTGTGTGGCACTCTCTGTGTCAGTCATGTGGCACTCTCTGTATCAGTCGTGTAGCCTTCTCTGTATCAGTCGTGTAGTACTCACTTTATTTGCTATATCTGTCATGTGGCACTCTCTGTATCAGTCGTATATACCTCTCTGAATCAGTCATGTACACTCTCTCTATCAGTCATGTAGCACTCTCTGTATAAGTCGTGTTGCACTCTCTGTATCAATCATGTATTAGTCACTTTATCAGTCATGTGGCACACTCTGCATTAGTTCCATAACATTCTCTATATCAGTCGTGTAGCACTCTCTGTATCAGTCGTGAGGCACTCTCTTTATCAGTCCTGTAGCACTCTCTATATCAGTCGTGTGGCACTCTGCATCAGTCATGTAGCCTTCTCTATATCAGTCGTGTAGCACTCTCTGTGTCAGTCGTGTCGCATTCTCGGTGTAGCAATCTCTATATCAGTTGTGTAGCACTCTCTGTATCAGTCGTGTGGCACTCTCTGTATCAATCATGTATTACTCACTGTATCAGAGGTGTGGCACTCTCTGCATTAGTTCCGTAGCATTCTCTATATCAGTCGTGTAGCACTCTCTGTATCAGTCGTGAGGTACTCTCTTTATCAGTCCTGTAGCTCTCTCTGTATCAGTCGTGTGGCACTCTCTACATCAGTCGTGTAGCCTTCTCTATATCTATCGTGTAGCACTCTCTGTATCAGTCGTGTGGCACTCTTTGTATCAGCCCTGTAGCACTCTCTGTATCAGTCATGTGGCACTCTCTCTACCAGTCATGTGGAACTCTCTGTAACAGTCGTGTAGCACGCTCTCTATCAATTGTGTACCACTCTCTGTATCAGTCGTGTGGCACTCTCTGTATCAGTCATGTGGCACTCTCTGTATCAGTCATGTGAAACTCTCTGTATCAGTCGTGTAGCACTCTCTCTATCAATTGTGTACCACTCTCTGTATCAGTCATGTTTTACTCTCTGTATCAGTCGTGTGGCACTCTCTGTATCAGTCATGTGTCATTCTCTGTATCAGTCGTGTAGAATTCTCTGTATCAGTCATGTGGCACTCACTGTATCAGTCATGTAGCACTCTATGTATTAGTCATGTCGCAGTCTCTGTCTCAATCAATTAGTGCGCTCTATAACAATTGTGAGGGACTCTCTGAATCAGTCGAGTTGCACTCTCGCCAACAGTCGTGTGGCACACTCTGCTTTAGTCAAGTAGCACTCTCTGTATCAGTCGTGTAGCACTCTCTATATCAGTCGTGTAGCACTCTCAGTATCAGTCATGTGGAACTCTCTGTATCATTCATGTGGCTCTCTCTATATCAGTCGTGTAGCACTCTCTGTATCAGTCGTGAGGCACTCTCTTTATCAGTCCTGTAGCACTCTCTGTATCAGTCGTGTGGCACTCTCTGCATCAGTCATGTAGCCTTCTCTATATCAGTCGTGTAGCACTCTCTGTATCAGTCATGTAGCACTCTCTGTATCAATCGTGTGGCAGTCTCTTTATCAGTCGTGTAGCAGTCTCTGTATTTGTCACGTAGCACTCTCTGTGTCAGCCGTGTAGCATTCTCGGTGTAGCGCTCTCTGTATCAGTCATGTAGCACTCTCTGTTTCAGTTCTGGAGCACTCTCTAAATCAGTTGTGCAGCACTCTCTGTATCAGTCATGTGGCACTCTCTGTACCAGTCATGTAGCATTCTCTGTATCAGTCGCATATCCCTCTCTGAATCAGCCCTGTAGCACTCTCTGTATCAGTCGTGTGGTAGTCACTGTATCTGTCATGTGGCACGCTCTGTAGCAGTTGCATATCCCTCTCTGAATCAGTTGTGTGGCACTCTCTCTATCAGTCATCTATCAATCTCTGCATCAGTCGTGTGGCATTGTCGATATCAGTCGTGTGGCACTCTCTGCATCAGTCATGTATCACTCTCTGTATCAGTCATGCAGCACTCTGCTTATCAGTCGCGTTGCAGTCTCTGCATTAGTCCTGTAGCAAACCATGTATCAGTCGTGCAGCACTCTCTATATCAGTCATGTAGCACTCTCTGAATCAGTCATGTAGCACTCTCTGTATCAGCCCTGTAGCACTCTCTGTATCAGTTGTGTGGCACTCTCTGTGTCAGTCATGTATTACTCACTGTATCAGTCATGTGGCACTCTCTGCATTAGTTCCGTAGCATTCTCTATATCAGTCGTGTAGCACTCTCTGTATCAGTCATGTGGCACTCTCTGTATCATTCATGTGGCTCTCTCTATATCAGTCGTGTAGCACTCTCTGTATCAGTCGTGAGGCACTCTCTTTATCAGTCCTGTAGCACTCTCTGTATCAGTCGTGTGGCACTCTCTGCATCAGTCATGTAGCCTTCTCTATATCAGTCGTGTAGCACTCTCTGTATCAGTCATGTAGCACTCTCTGTATCAATCGTGTGGCAGTCTCTTTATCAGTCGTGTAGCAGTCTCTGCATTTGTCACGTAGCACTCTCTGTGTCAGCCGTGTAGCATTCTTGGTGTAGCACTCTCTGTATCAGTCATGTAGCACTCTCTGTTTCAGTTCTGGAGCACTCTCTAAATCAGTTGTGCAGCACTCTCTGTATCAGTCATGTGGCACTCTCTGTACCAGTCATGTAGCATTCTCTGTATCAGTCGCATATCCCTCTCTGAATCAGCCCTGTAGCACTCTCTGTATCAGTCGTGTGGTAGTCACTGTATCTGTCATGTGGCACGCTCTGTAGCAGTCGCATATCCCTCTCTGAATCAGTTGTGTGGCGCTCTCTCTATCAGTCATCTATCAATCTCTGCATCAGTCGTGTGGCATTGTCGATATCAGTCGTGTGACACTCTCTGCATCAGTCATGTATCACTCTCTGTATCAGTCATGCAGCACTCTGCTTATCAGTCGCGTTGCAGTCTCTGCATTAGTCCTGTAGCAAACCATGTATCAGTCGTGCAGCGCTCTCTATATCAGTCATGTAGCACTCTCTGTATCAGTCATGTAGCACTCTCTGTATCAGCCCTGTAGCACTCTCTGTATCAGTTGTGTGGCACTCTCTGTATCAGTCGTGTAGCCTTCTCTGTATCAGTCGTGTAGTACTCACTTTATTTGCTATATCTGACATGTGGCACTCTCTGTATCAGTTGTGTAGCAATCTCTGTATCAGTCGTCTTGCACTCTCTGTATCAGTCATGTATTACTGACTGTATCAGTTGTGTGGCACTCTCTGCATTAGTTCTGTAGCGTTCCCTATATCAGTCATGTAGCACTCTCTTTAACAGTCATGAGGCACTCTCTGTATCAGACCTGTAACACTCTCTGTATCAGTCATGTGGCTCTCTCTGTATCAGTCATGTAGCACACTCTGTATCAGTTCTGTGGCTCTCTCTATCAGTCATGTAGCAGTCTCTGGATCAGTCATGTAACATTATCTGTATCAGTCGTGAGGCACTCACTGCATCTGTCATGTGACACTCGCTGTATCAGTCGTAAATACCTCTTTGAATCAGTCGTGTGGCACCTTCTTTATCAGTCATGTAGCACTCTCTGTATCAGTCATGTAGCACTCTCTGTATCAGTCATGTAGCACTCTCTCTATCAGCGCAGTAGCACTCTCTGTATCAGTCGTGTGGCACTCTCTGTGTCAGTCCTGTGGCACTCTCCGTATCAGTCGTATATCCCTCTCTGAATCAGTCATGTGCACTCTCTCTATCAGTCATGTAGCACTCTCTGTATAAGTGGTGTAGCACTCTCTGCATTAGTCAATTAGCACTCACTGTGTCAGTCGTGTAGCATTTTCGGTGTAGCACTCTCTGTATCAGTCGTGTAGCAATCTATGTATCAGTCGTCTTGCACTCTCTGTATCAATCATGTATTACTGACTGTATCAGTCGTGTGGCACTCTCTGCATTAGTTCTGTAGCATTCTCTATATCATTCGTGTAGCACTCTCTTTATCAGTCATGAGGAACTCACTTTATCAGCCCTGTAGCACTCTCTGTATCAGTCATGTGGCTCTCTCTGTATCAGACGTGTAGCACTCTCTCTATCAATTGTGTAGCAGTCTCTGTATCAGTCATGTAGCACACTCTGTATCAGTTCTGTGGCTCTCTGTATCAGTCATGTAGCACTCTCTGTATCAGTCATGTAACATTATCTGTATCAGTCGTGTGGCACTCACTGTATCTGTCATGTGACTCTCTGTATCAGTCGTATATCCCTTTCTGAATCAGTCGTGTGGCACCTTCTTTATCAGTCATGTAGCACTCTCTGTGTCAGTCATGTGGCACTCTCTGTATCAGTCGTGTAGCATTCTCTGTATCAGTTGTGTAGCACTCACTTTATCTGCTATATCTGTCATGTGACACTCTCTGTATCAGTCGTATATCCCTCTCTGAATCAGTCATATACACTCTCTCTATCAGTCATGTAGCACTCTCTGTAAAAGTCGTGTTGCACTCTCTGTATCAATCATGTATTACACACTGTATCAGTCATGTGGCACTCTCTGTATCATGTATTACTCACTGTATCAGTCGTGTGGCACTCTCTGCATTAGTTCCATAGCATTCTCTATATCAGTCGTGTAGCACTCTCAGTATCAGTCGTGAGGCACTCTCTTTATCAGTCCTGTAGCACTCTCTGTATCAGTCGTGTGGCACTCTCTGCATCAGTCATGTAGCCTTCTCTATATCAGTCGTGTAGCACTCTCTGTATCTGTCATGCAGCACTCTCTGTATCAATCGTGAGGCAGTCTCTTTATCAGTCGTATAGCAGTCTCTGCATTTGTCACGTACCACTCTCTGTATCAGCCGTGTAGCATTCTTGGTGTAGCACTCTCTGTATCAGTCATGTAGCATTCTCTGTTTCAGTTCTTGAGCACTCTCTAAATCAGTTGTGCAGCACTCTCTGTATCAGTCATGTGGCACTCTCTGTACCAGTCATGTAGCATTCTCTGTATCAGTCGCATATCCCTCTCTGAATCAGTCGTGTGGCACTCTCTCTATCAGCCATGTAGCACTCCCTGTATCAGTCATGTAGCACTCTCTGTATCAGCCCTGTAGCACTCTCTGTATCAGTCGTGTGGTAGTCACTGTATCTGTCATGTGGCACGCTCTGTAGCAGTCGCATATCCCTCTCTGAATCAGTTGTGTGGCACTCTCTCTATCAGTCATCTATCAATCTCTGCATCAGTCGTGTGGCATTGTCGATATCAGTCGTGTGGCACTCTCTGCATCAGTCATGTATCACTCTCTGTATCAGTCATGCAGCACTCTGGTTATCAGTCGTGTTGCAGTCTCTGCATTAGTCCTGTAGCAAACCATGTATCAGTCGTGCAGCACTCTCTATATCAGTCATGTAGCACTCTCTGTATCAGTCATGTAGCACTCTCTGTATCAGCCCTGTAGCACTCTCTGTATCAGTTGTGTGGCACTCTCTGTGTCAGTCATGTGGCACTCTCTGTATCAGTCGTGCAGCCTTCTCTGTATCAGTCGTGTAGTACTCACTTTATTTGCTATATCTGTCATGTGGCACTCTCTGTATCAGTCGTATATCCCTCTCTGAATCAGTCATGTACACTCTCTCTATCAGACATGTAGCCTTCTCTATATCAGTCGTGTAGCACTCTCTGTGTCAGTCGTGTAGCATTCTCGATGTAGCAATCTCTATATCAGTCGTGTAGCACTCTCTGTATCAGTCGTGTGGCACTCTCTGTATCAATCATGTATTACTCACTGTATCAGTCGTGTGGCACTCTCTGCATTAGTTCCGTAGCATTCTCTATATCAGTCGTGTAGCACTCTCGGTATCAGTCGTGACGTACTCGCTTTATCAGTCCTGTAGCTCTCTCTGTATCAGTCGTGTGGCACTCTCTTCATTAGTCATGTAGCATTCGATGTATCAGTCATGTGGATTCTCTGTATCAGTCGTGTAGCACTCTCTGTAACAGTCGTGTGGCACGCTCTGCTTTAGTCAAGTAGCACTCTCTGTATCAGTCGTGTGGCACTCTCTGCATCAGTCGTGTATCAATCTCTGTATCAGTGGTGTAGCACTCTGCTTATCAGTCGCGTGGCAGTATCTGCATTAGTCCTGTAGCATTCTCTGTATCAGTCATGTGGCACTCTCTATATCAGTCATGAGGCACTCTCTGTATCAGTCGTGTATCATTCTATGTATCAGTCGTGTAGCCTACTCTATATCAGTCGTGTAGCACTCTCTGTGTCAGTCGTGTAGCATTCTCGGTGTAGCACACTCTGTATCAGTCGTGCAGCACTCTCTGTATCAGACATGTTGCACTCTCTGTATCAATCATGTATTACTCACTGTATCAGTCGTGTGGCACTCTCTGCATTAGTTCCGTAGCATTCTCTATATCAGTCGTGTAGCACTCTCTGTATCAGTCGTGAGGCACACTCTTTATCAGTCCTGTAGCTCTCTCTGTAGTAGTCGTGTCGCACTCTCTGCATCAGTCGTGTAGCCTTCTCTATATCAGTCGTGTAGCACTCTCTGTGTCAGTCGTGTAGCATTCTCGGTGTAGCACACTCTGTATCATTCGTGTTGCACTCTCTGTATCAGTCGTGTTGCACTCTCTGTATCAGTCGTGTGGCACTCTCTGCATTAGTTCTGTAGCACTCTCTTTATCAGTCGTGTAGCACTCTCTGTATCAGCTGTGTTGCACTCTCTGTATCAGTCGTGTGGCACTCTCTGTGTCAGTCCTGTGGCACTCTCTGTATCAGTCGTATATCCCTCTCTGAATCAGTCATGTACACTCTCTCTATCAGTCATGTAGCACTCTCTGTATCAGTCGTGTTGCACTCTCTGTATCAATCATGTATTACTCACTGTATCAGTCGTGTGGCACTCTCTTTATCAGTCCTGTAGCACTCTCTGTAGAAGTCGTGTCGCACTCTCTGCATCAGTCGTGTAGCCTTCTCTATATCAGTCGTGTAGCACTCTCTGTGTCAGTCGTGTCGCATTCTCGGTGTAGCACACTCTGTATCAGTCGTGTAGCACTCTCTGTATCAGTCATGTTGCACTCTCTGTATCAATCATGTATTACTCACTGTATCAGTCGTATGGCACTCTCTGCATTAGTTCCGTAGCATTCTCTATATCAGTCGTGTAGCACTCTCTGTATCAGTCGTGAGGCACACTCTTTATCAGTCCTGTAGCTCTCTCTGTATCAGTCGTGTGGCACTCTCTGCATCAGTCGTGTAGCCTTCTCTATATCAGTCGTGTAGCACTCTCTGTATCAGTCGTGTGGCACTCTCTGTATCAGCCCTGTAGCACTCTCTGTATCAGTCATGTGGCACTCTCTGTACCAGTCATGTGGAACTCTCTGTAACAGTCGTGTAGCACGCTCTCTATCAATTGTGTACCACTCTCTGTATCAGTCGTGTGGCACTCTCTGTATCAGTCATGTGGCACTCTCTGTATCAGTCATGCGAAACTCTCTGTATCAGTCGGGTAGCACTCTCTCTATCAATTGTGTACCACTATCTGTATTAGTCATGTTTTACTCTCTGTATCAGTCGTGTGGCACTCTCTGTATCAGTCATGTGTCATTCTCTGTATCAGTCATGTAGAATTCTCTGTATCAGTCATGTGGCACTCACTGTATCTGCCATGTGGCTCTCTCTGTATCAGTCGTATATCCCTCTCTGAATCAGTCGTGTACACTCTTTCTATCAGTCATGTAGCACTCTCTGTATAAGTTGTGTAGCACTCTCTGCATTAGTCAATTAGCGCTCTCTGTGTCAGTCGTGTAGCATTCTCGGTGTAGCACTCTCTGTATCAGTCGTGTAGCACTCTCTGTAACAGTCGTGTTGCACGCTCTGTATCAATCATGTATTACTGACTGTATCAGTCGTGTGGCACTCTCTGCGTTAGTTCTGTAGCACTCTCTGTATCAGTCGTGTAGCACTCTCTGTATCAGTCATGTAACATTATCTGTATCAGTTGTGTGGCACTCACTGTATCTGTCATGTGACACTCTGTATCAGTCGTATATGCCTCTCTGAATCAGTCGTGTGGCACCTTCTTTATCAGTCATGTAGCACTCTCTGTATCAGTCATGTAGCACTCTCTGTATCAGCCCTGTAGCACTCTCTATATCAGTCGTGTGGCACTCTCTGTGTCAGTCATGTGGCACTCTCTGTATCAGTCATGTAGCACTCACTTTATCTGCTATATCTGTCATGTGGCACTCTCTGTATCAGTCATATATCCCTCTCTGAATCAGTCATGTACACTCTCTCTATCAGTCATGTAGCACTCTCTGT